>NC_138210.1:74416275-74498775 GCF_964194415.1 Vipera berus | reverse complement strand
AATTTGCTCTCCCTAAGATCTGGGCAATGGGTGGAAGGTGGCCAGAGGGAGATCCAACCTTGAAATAAGGAGAAATTTCCTGACTGGGCGAACAACTAATCAGTGGAGAAGCTTGCCTTCAGATGTTGTGGGTGCTCCAACACTGGAGGCTTTCAAAAACGGGAGTGGATAACCTCCAACCCCCGGTCCGTGGATCGGTACCGGGCCACGGCATGCTGGCAACCGGTCCGCACAAACAAGCGAAGCCCCATCCGCGGGATGCAGAAAACACACAAAACCATGCACCCTCCGGTCCACGGAAAAACCTCTCTCCACGGAACTGGTAGTCCCCGGTGCCCAAAAGGTTGGGGACCCCTGGACGAGAAGACCTCCACGGTCTCTTTCAGTTCTCTGATTCTGTGATCTATCTCTTTGTGTGTCTATTCTGTCTACTGGGGTTACATCTAGTTTATCTCTCACTCCATCCTCCATTCATCATAATCTATCTATGTATCATCTATATATCATCTATGTATCCATCATCTGTCTGTCTGTGTCTGTCATCTCTCTCTGTACCTCTAATAATCTTATCTGTCTGTCTGTCTGTCTATCTGTCTGTCATATCTCTCTCTCGCTCGCTCGCTCTTTATCTCTAACTCTATCCATCTATCTATCATCTATCTATCTATCTATCTATCTATCTATCTATCTATCTATCTATCTATCTATCTATGTCATCCATGCATCTATCCATCCATCCATCCATCCATCCATCCATCCATCCATCCATCCATCCATCCATCCATCCATCCATCTATCTATCTATCTATCTATCTATCTATCTATCTATCTATCTATCTATCTATCTATCTATCTATCTATCTATCTATCTATCTATCTATCTATCTATCTATCTATCTATCTATCTCATCTATCCATCCTCTCTCTCTCTCCCTCTCTCATCTATCTATATATAATCTATCTCTATCCCTTTCTGTCTGTGTCTGTCTGTCTGTCCAGCCAGCCAGCCACCTTCTCTCTCATATATATCACCTTTACATTTTCAAAAAAAGGCTGGACAGTCCGTTGTCCTACATGGCGTATGGGTCTCCTGTCTGGGACAGGGGGGAGATGGACTAGAGGACCTCCGAGGTCCCCTTCCAGCGCTCTGCGTCTCTGCCCCTTCCAGCTATATGGAGGTGGCCAACAACGTTCAGAGGGAGGAGACAGTGCTGAGCATCCAGTTTGTGCTGCTGGACTGCTCCCACCTGAAGGCCACCGTGGTCCAGCACTGCAACGAGTGGCAGAACAAGCTGACCAACCTGCTGAAGGAGATGGCCACCGGCCGCTTGAGGGACCTGACCGCTTACCTACAAGACAACGTGGCCGAGTGAGTGTCCCGCCCTCGATCGGGCTCCCCTCAGGGACCCCCTTTCCCGCACCCTCCGCTCTTTTCCCACCCCCTCCCCGTGTAAAAGGATGGCGCGCTGGCTCAGCAGCTAAGACGCTGGGCTTTTCGGCTGGGAAGCCAGCAGCCCAGGTTTGAGACCCAAGCAGGGGCGAGCTCCCGTCCTCCCCTCAGCTTCAGCCAAGCTAGCAGTTCGAAAGCATGCAAAGGCAAATAGATAGACAGGTACCGCTTCGGCTGGAAGATGACAGGGCTCCGCGTCTTCCTGTGGGAAATGTCTTCGGACGGCGCTGGCTCAATGGCCTGGAAACACAGATAAGCGCCGACCCCTCTAGTCAGCAACTATAGCGAGTAAAATCTGCAAGGACTCCCTTTTATCTTTTACCTGGCCTGAATGTGCCGTTCGCCCCCGCAGCATCAGCCATCCTCCCCAAACGTTGGAGGAGCTTAGCCGAAGCCTCCAGCTGCACGAGACGCTGCAGAACGACCTGCTGAAGATCGAGGGGCAGATCCCCCCGATCCACGAGCAGTTTGCCATCCTGGAGAAGTACGAGGTGGCCGTGGACGAGGAGGTAGCTCCCCGGCTGAGGATTTGGGGCTGACGTGGCCCGGGGGGCGGTTTTCCTCCTCCTGCTGAGGTTGACGGCCTACGTACAGGTAGTCCTCAACTTACAACTGTCTGTTTAGCGACCAAGGTTGCAGCAGCACTGAAATAAACAGTGACTGACAAGCGGTTCTCGCACTTACGACCGTCACAACATTCCCCCTGGTCAGGGGATCAAAATTTGGCAACCAGCCTGTTGCAGTATCCTGGGATCACGTAAATGCCATTGGCGGCGTTCTGACCAGCAGAGTCAATGGCTTAACGGCCGTGAGATTCACTTAACAACCGGAGAAATTTGCTTAAACAACCCTGGCATAAAAGATTGCAAATCTTAACGATGGAAATTCTAGTCCCAATTGTGCTCGTAAGTCGAGGACTCCCTGCATTAGGTTAGCCGTGGCCTCCTTGGGTTGGTCCACAACCCCACCATGCACGCCACAACTTTGTGGTGCTGCTGGCCGCTGGTTCCCACCTCGTTTGGGCTCAACGCTGCTTGGTCTCCCGTCCTGCCAGGTGCTGCAGCTGCTGGGTGATTTGAATTCGGAATGGCTGGCTTTCCAGCAGTGCCTCCTGGACAGCGAAACCATGTTAAAGAAGCACAAGGAGAAGTTCAAGACGGGCCTGATCCACTGCGCGGATGACTTCAAGAAGAAGGCCCAAAATCTCCTCCAGGACTTTGACATGAATGGTGAGCAAGAGCTCTGGGCTTGGTCCTCCTTTCCCTTCTGGCCCATCGTCCTCTGCTGCGGACAAAGAGGATGGGCCTTCTCTTCAACCATCCTTCAGTTCTTTAGGTGGGAGTGGGATGGGCTGGTTTTCTTTGGGGGGTGGTTTAGGAAAATGATAGGGCTGAGAACTTCTGGTTTGTATGTTGACTCCTCAAGAGGAATCCCCGTTCAACTTAGGGGAACTGAAGATGGTTGGTCCTGTCAGGCCCAAAAGACTAGGTCTACAAGGTCCAGTTAAACAGCTTAATTGCTGAAAGCCTATGCAGAGGAATCTTCTCCCTAAACTGCTCTATCGCTGAAAGCCTATGCACAGGAATTTTCTATCTAAACTGCTTTATTGCTGAAAGCCTGTGCACAGGAATCTTCTACCTAAACTGCTTTATTGCTGAAAGCCTGTGCACAGGAATCTTCTACCTAAACTGCTTTATTGCTGAAAGCCTATGCACAGGAATCTTCTAACTAAACTGCTTTATTGCTGAAAGCCTATGCACAGGAATCTTCTACCTAAACTGCTTTATCGGTAAAAGCCTATGCACAGGAATCTTCTACCTAATTTATTGCTGAAAGCCTATGCACAGGAATCTTCTCAACTAATGTTTGGGACATACTAGGAGTTAGAAAAAGGTCTGCGGATTCAAGGAAGGGAGGTTGGACTTGGTTTGCTTGTGATGTAGGGATTCTAGGCTGATTCCTGTTTTGACTCCACACACACACACCCACCTCCACACCCCAGCTTCTGCCACACCTTCTCCTACAGGCTGTTTGCTCATCTTCTTTTCCTAAAGGGAAAGGGGACATCCCACCCAGGCCCAGTTTCACCTGTGTTTGAGCCACAGCAGCCTTCTCACGAGTAGAGGCCTGCCGTGGTTGGATCTGAAGTAGGTGTAGCCAATATGCCGGCCATCCCCAGGCAAAGCATGGAGGTCATCCAGGTCTTCTGCCCTTCTCCACTGACAGGTCCTTTCACCAGTGCCGTCTCGGCTGATGCTGCCCTGGAGCAGATCATGGCCATGAGGCAGCTACTGGCCACCATGAAGGAGGAGGAGAACGCCCTGCGCTCCAACCTGGGCATCTTCAAGATTGACCAGCCCGCCTCCAAAGATCTTCAGAGGCTGGAGAGGGTGAGAGGAGCCTTCTACTGGTGACCTTCTCCTTAAGGGAAGCGCTCCGATCCAAGGTTGGGCTTCACGTCCCACCTCTGGCTCACCTTCTGGGTCCTGCAGGAGCTGGATTACATCCAACAAGTCTGGGAGATCACCAAGGAGTGGGAGGTCCACTGGGAGGAGTGGAAGAACGGGAGCTTCAAGACTCTGAAGACGGAGGTGATGGAGAACACAGCCTTCGCTCTCTTCCGGAAGCTGAACAAGTTGAGCAAAGAGCTTAAGGCAAGGCAGCCCAGCGGGCCTCGTGACGGGCAACGAGGGGAGAAGGTGGAGGAGCTCCTCTCTGTAGAGAAGGAGATTGCGGAGGATGGGTCTTTCCAGCTTCCCCTTGGGACTTAGGTGTGGAGTTCATTGGGGGGAAGGGGTATGTGAGGACGGAGTGAGGGCTTCCCCACTCAGCTGCGGCACCAGCCGGGCCAACTGGATTCACTCAAGGGACCACTGAGAACGTTCCCACCAACATTGAAAGTTGGGCAAGTCATGAGTATATAAGGTGAGACCAGACCCCCCGCCCCCCACACCCTTCTGGCACTGATGATGTTCCCTAGTTGGGTCATGAGACGTCTGCAGGAAAACAACGTAGCTCAGAGAGCATCAAGGAGCCCACAGCCCTCCTCCTCCACCTCCTCCTCCTCCTCCTCCCCGTCCCCCAACTCTTCAAAGCCCACTCTCTTCTAGCACTTATCAGGTTAGCTAGTTGGGTCATGAAACGCCTGCAAGAAAACCACTAAGCTCAGAGAGCACTAAGGACTCCACAGTCGTCATCCTCCTCCTCCTCCTCCTCCTCCTCCTCTTCCTCCTCCTCCCCCTCCCCCTTCTAGCACTCATGATGTTCCCTAGTTGGGTCATGAAACGTTTGCAAGAAAAGCACCCAGCTCAGAGAGCACCAAGGACCCCACTGTCTTCCTCCTCCTCCTCCTCCTCCTCCTCCTCCTCCTCCTCCCCCCTTCTCCTTTCCACAAATCCCAGTCCCTTCTAGCACTGCAGATGTTACCTACTTGGGAAATGAAACGTCTACAAGCGCATAACCCATCTCAGAGAGCATCGAGGGCCCCAGAACTGAATTGAAGCTGAGGCGTTCAGCATCAACAGCTGGGCAGAACTCGGCCCCACCAAATTCTCTCCCAATTTTCGTCATTTAATGGGCTTTTGCCCCCTCTTTTGTGACTGAAGGATCGGAACTGGGAAATAATTGAGACCTCCAAGGCCAAGATCGAGCAGTTTAAGAGGACCATGCCCTTGATCACGGACCTCAGGAACCCAGCTTTGCGAGAGAGGTAGGTGGCTTGAGTTGGCTAGGAATCCCTGTCCGGGGTTGGCTGAGTTGAGGGACGCCAGGCTGGCCTTGGGCCCAGGAGAACATTGATCAAGGATGGATGGATGGATGGAGATGATGGATGGGTGGATGGAAGGATGGATGGATCAAGATGGTGGATGGATGGATGGATGGATGAATGGATAGAGAGGATGGATGGATAGATGGAAGGATGGATAGATGGATGAATGGATAGAGATGATGGATGGATAGAGTGGATGGATGGAGATGGATGGATGGATGGAAGGATGGATGGATGAATGGATAGAGAGGATGGATGGATAGATGGAAGGATGGATGGATAGAGATGATGCATGGATGGATGGATGGAGAGGGTGGTGATGCTGCTGCTGAAGATAGATAATTAGATAACATTCATTCATTCATTCATTCCTGGTTACCTGCAGGCACTGGGACCAGGTGAAAGACTTGGTTCTTCGGACATTCGATCAAGATGCTGAGGACTTCAGACTGGAAAATATCATCGAGTTGGGCTTGGACAAACACGTGGAGAAGGTGGCTGAGATCTCTTCTTCGGCCACCAAGGAACTGGCCATTGAGCAGGTAGCGTCGTCTGTTTAGAGCCGGGGGTCAACTTTACCAAACTCTCCCCTCTTCCGAGAACGCCCAAGTGCTGGTTTCAGAAGCCCAGAGAGACTCTTGACTTCCACCAACTCTTGGGCATCCAGTTGAGAGGCATCTACAGCAGGGGTCTTCAAACTTGGCCCCTTGATGACTGCTGGCTGAGGAATTCTGGGAGTTGAAGTCCACAAGTCATCAAGGAGCCAAGTTTGAAGGTCCCTGATCTACAGGTACTGAGAACGGAGGGGTGACCTGTTCTCATGATGCTGTCCTTCTCCTCCCAGGCTCTGGAGAACATCGCCAAGACCTGGGCTGTCACCGCACTGGACATTGTGCCTTACAAAGACAAAGGGCACCACCGAGTCAGGTAGGCCTGCTGGGTTCAAGGAAGGGAGAAGGTCAAGCATGAAGCGTCAGGAGATAGTTGCCGACCCTGGATATGGGTGCTTTGGGCACACCCGGTCCAAACTCTACGATGCCTGAAGGTGGACCTGCCTCTTAAAAAAAAAACAAAAAACCCCACAGTGGCCCCCTGAAAGCAGAACCAGAAATCTGGGTGGGATTTTTTGACTTTTAAAGTCTACGATGGTCATGTTGGTTTCCAGAAGCAATCCAGCGTGCTGGTGACCATCATCAAAGGTTTAATGGGTTTGGACTGAGATAGGGTAGCCAAAGGCTGTCTTCTCCTATGGCCTGGGCTTTACAATCTTCTGGGTCAATCTTACCTCTAGTGTCCTTGGTGGTCTCTGAGCTTGGTCTGGAGAGCTGAGGGAGGTTCAAGGACTCCACACTTCCACCTCTTACGATCCTCGTTAGAATGTCCTTGGAGGTCCACTTGGAGAGTTCCAAAATCTCAGGAGTGGAAAGAGGGAATGTGGAATTGTGTAACACCTCCTTAGCTGACAAAACAGGGGCGTTAGAATAGAATAGAGCCGGAAGGGACCTTGGAGGTCTTCTAGTCCAGCCCCCCCCTTCCCGCCCCCCCGCTCGAGCAGGAGAACCTATATACCATCTCAGACAAGTGACTGTCCAGCCTCTTCTTAAAAATCTCCAGTGACGTAGCACCCGTGATTTCTGGTGGCAAGCAGTTCCACTGGTTGATGGTCCTCACTGTCAGGAAGTTTCTCCTTAATTCCAGATCGCTTCTCTCTTTGATCAGTTTCCAACCGTTGTTTCTCATCCTTCCCCTCTGGTGCTTTGGAGAATAGCGTGAGCCCCTCCTCTTCTTTGGGGCAGCCCCTCCAATACTGGAACGCTGCTATCGTGTCACCCCTGTTTCTTCTTTTCTTTAGACTAGCCAAACCCAGGTCCCGCGGCCCTTCTTCGTATGTTTTGGTCTCCAGGCCTTGGATCACCTTTGTTCCTCTCCTCTGAATTTTTTTTCCCAAACTCTCAACCTCTTTTTTTGTCATCCGGTGGCCAAAATTGGCGGCAGCGTTCCAGGTGTGGCCTCGCTAGGGCCTTAACAAAGCGGTCATAATACTTCCCGTGATCTTGAGTCTACGCGTCTGTTTACGCAACCCAGGATTGTGTTGGCTTTTTTTTTTACTGCTGCCGCGCAGGGCTACAGCCAGGGTCAAGCGATCGTCCACCGGGACTCCGAGGTCCCTCTTACCGTCGCCATTTTTTTTTAAGCCAGGCCTCGCCCAGTCTGTACTTTTTGTACCTTTAGTTTTTCCTGCCTCAATGTAAGACTTTGCTTTTCTCCACCTTGAAGCTCATTCCGTTGGACGGGGCCCCTTGTTCGAGTCTGTCAAGATCCTTTTGGATCCCCAGCTGGTCTTCTGGGTGGTCTGCCTAAAGTCCACCAAGGACTCTAGGCCGAGAAGAGGAGATCTTCTAATTCAGAGGTAGACCTCTGCTCCTAGGCCTCCTTTGAGGCCTTGCCCTCAGGAAGACTTCTCTTTCTGCAGAGGAACGGAGGATGTCTTCCAGGCACTGGACGACAACCAGGTGTCCTTGTCCACCATGAAGGCTTCCCGCTTTGTGAAGCCGTTCGAGAAGGAGGTGGACCGGTGGGAACGCTGCCTCTCGCTCATCCTGGAGGTGATCGAGATGCTACTGACCGTGCAGCGGCAGTGGATGTACCTGGAGGTGAGGTGGTCCTCCGAGACCTAACCTGGCTACCCTTCCCACGAAATGGCCGGGGCGCTTTACAATCCAGACGCGTCACCTCTCTCCTCCGTCTCCAGAACATCTTCTTGGGAGAAGACATCCGCAAGCAGCTGCCTGGCGAATCGTCCTCCTTTGACAACATCAACAGCAGCTGGAAGACCATCATGGACCGCTTTGTCAAGGACAACAACGCTCTGCGGGCCACGCATTACCCAGGTTTGCTTTCCCTCCTTGCGGTGGAGGGTTAGGGTCCACGACTCCAGGGAAGAAGCCCCTTCCTGCTCCGCACCCGACTTTTCCAGGTCCTACCTCAGCCACTGGAGATAGGAAGAAGATCATCGGAGGTCTTCAGGATTCGGAGACCTCCCGAGGAGAGCGAGTTTCTCGGCCCGGACAAGGGAGATATTTGCGACTCTTTTGTGCTTCTCCCTGCAGGCCTGCTGGACAAACTGGTAGAAATGAACGCGGCCTTGGAAGACATCCAGAAGTCCCTTGACATGTACTTGGAGACCAAGCGCCACATCTTCCCCCGTTTCTACTTCCTGTCCAACGATGACCTCTTGGAGATCTTGGGCCAGTCCCGTAACCCGGAGGCCGTCCAGCCCCACCTCAAGAAGTGCTTTGACAACATTAAGTGCCTCAAAATTCAGAAGGTACGACTCGGGGTAGACAGTGGTCTCCGGCCCAGATCTCTTTGGTTCCCCCACGGCTTCCTTTCCACGTCATGCTGTGGCTGGTTGGCGCCAGGATTCTCCCCGGATTTGGCCCTTTCGGTGGGCAAGGCCAAAGGAGCAGATCTCCCCTGGGGCACCGTTGGAGACACGTTGTTCTCCTTTCCTTCCTCAGATTGGGACCAGCAACCGTTCTGAAGCCCTCGGCATGTTCTCCCTGGATGGGGAATACGTGGACTTCACCCATTCCGTGCTGCTGGAAGGACCGGTGGAGGTGAGCCACTTCTTCACCTGGAATCGTTTGGTGCCAGTAAAGGTTTTGAAGACACCGCCTGGCGTGAAACATCCTGTAGACCTTTGACCCATCCTTGTCCCTGGCTTGCTTGGAGCTCAAGAGGTTGCCGCAGAATCCTTTGCCCGCTCTTCTGCCCGTCGTCCCAAGTTCTAGGCTGGCCCAGATCGCGACTGGTCTTGTTGGGCGTTGACAAAGGTGGCGCCAGTCCGTGGCGCATCCCTGCTCCTCTGCAGGACGGTCTGGCGAGGAAGGGGCCTGGGAGGCTCCTCCCTTGTGACCAAGACTCCATGTGTCCCAGGAGTGGCTGTGCGACGTGGAGAGGGCCATGCGCTGGACGTTGAGGGAGGTGCTGAGGAACTGCCGGCTGGCCTTGAAGAAGATGCTGACCAAGAGAGACAAATGGGTGAAGGAATGGCCCGGACAGGTGAGGACGCGGAGATGGGGCAGGACGTCAGGTGGGGTCTCTGGGATGTCCTTGCAGGTGCTGAGGCGATGGCGAGCCCTAATCTGGCCAGGCGCCCCATCTTTTTGTGGTGGGACATGCTGGTCTCCTGCCGAGGGGCCGGCACCCAGATGTTCATATCCCCATCCTGCTGGAAGGATGATCCTGGAGTTCTTTGACCTGAGGAGATGAAAGTGGGGAAGCATGTTTCACGGGGTTGACTCCCCACCACCACCACAGCCGTGACCCCACTTTGCTAGCCCTTCCCCGTGGCTCCTTCTTGAAATGTTGGGGTCCCCTCCCTTGAGCGGAGACATCCAGGGAGGAATTGTGTCCTTCTGCCCTCCTCCCGTCACCCCAGATCAAGCTGAGGAAAAGGGAGGTGGGTCTCCTTCCCCATTTCCCCCCCCCCGTCCAATCTCCAAATGGGCATCCATGGGCTGATTTGCCCCCCCTTCCTGGCAACCTCTGCCAGATGGTGATCACCTCCAGCCAGATCCAGTGGACGGCCGACGTCAGCAAGTGCTTGGCCACCTGCAAGGAACGCGGGGACAAGAAGTACCTCAAAGCCATGAAGAAAAAGCAGGTGAGGCTGCCGCCGGGACTCTCGGCACCCTACACACACACACACACACACACACACACACACACACACACACCCTTCCACGGGGTTGTAGCAGCCCTGAGCACAGAGCCCGCACAGGTAGTAGCGGGTGGTCCTCATAGAAATCCAATAAATGAATGAATCTTACAAGCCGGGGAATTTAACACCGGGAGTCCTGGACTCGCAACAGGCCATTTAGTGATCGTCCGAAGGTGCAACGGCAGTGGAATAAAGTGACGTACAGCCGTTTTTTTCACCCGGAGCGTCCCCAGAGTCAGGCAACCAAAATTCAGGCCCTCGGCAACCTACCTCACCTTTACGACGGCCGCAGCGTTTCCACACACACACACACACCAGGGTCACACGATCCCCTTTGGCAATCTTCCGACACGCGACGGTGTGACTAACTTGTCAACCGGAGTGATTCGCTCAAGCGCCGTGGCGAGAACGGTCGGGAAATGGGGCAAAACTCACTTAGCAACCGTCCGGCGTAGACGCTTTGCGCTCAGTCGTGGTCATAAGTATCTACTGCCCGACTATCGTCTTTCCAGAATCTATGATTTTCCGTCTCTCAGTCAAAGGGTGGGGTAGAACAGGGGTCCCCAGCCCCCCCCCCCCGGTCTGTGGACCGGTAGCGGGCCGCGGCACGCCAACGACCGGTCCGCACAAACAAGCGAAGTCCCGTCTGGGGGATGCAGGCAGTAAACCAAACCAGGCCCCCCTCCGGTCCGCGGGAAAACCTCTCTCCACGGAACCGGGTGGTCCCTGGTGCCCAAAAGGTTGGGGACCCCTGGGGTAGAATATCATTCCCCTAAGCCAGTTTTCCTCTGCAGTTTCCCTCGCCCCCAGCCCAGCCGCTAGAATTGTTAAGATAGACTGCAGCTGGACTGGGAAGCTCCACTCAGGACGAAGAGCCGCAGACTGAGCTTTTTCCTTTTTGTGTGTGTGTGTGTGTGCGCGTTTGTGTCTGTGCGTGTCTGTTGGGGGAAACCAGATCTCCATGCTCAACAAGTATTCGGAGGCCATCCGGGGCAGCCTGACCAAAATCATGCGCCTGAAGATCGTGGCCCTGGTGACGGTGGAGGTCCACGCCCGCGACGTCATCGAGAAGCTGTACCGGAGCGGCCTGCTGGACGTCACCTCCTTCGAGTGGCTGAGCCAGCTGCGCCTCTACTGGGAGAAGGTGAGGGGCGGGGGAACGGGAGGGGAGGGGGTCTGCACAAGGGGGGCACCCGGCGTGCCCTGTCCCTCCCTGGGAGTGGAGAGGCCCTGCTGCTGCTGCTGCTGCCGCCCTCTGCTGGAGAGAACGGGCTGCCCGCGGGGCTGCTGTGCCCGCCTCCTGCCTTGTGTGCGGCTGCCCCCTGCTGGCCATGTATGGAACCCCAGATGAAACACAGGTGACGCTACCTCCCCCTCCCCCTCCTCTTCTTCTTCTTCTTGTTCTCCTCTTCTCCTCTTCTTCTTCTCCTCTTCCTCTTCTTCTTCTCCTCCTCTTCCTCCTCTTCTCCTCTTCCTCTTATTCTCCTCCTCCTCCTCTTCTTCTTCTTCTCCTCTTCCTCCTCCTCTTCTTCTTCTTCTCCTCTTTTTCTCTTTCTTCCCCTTCCCCTCTTCCTCCTCCTCCTCCTCTTCATCTTCTCCTCCTCCTCCTCCTCCTCTTCCTCTCCTCCTCCTCCTCTTCGTCTTCTTCTCCTCCTCCTCTTCCTCTCCTCCTCCTCCTCCTCCTCTTCTTCTCCTCCTCCTCTTCCTCTTATTCTCCTCCTCCTCCTCTTCCTCTCCTCCTCCTCCTCTTCCTCTTCCTCTTCCTCTTCTTCTTCTTCTCCTCTTCCTCTTCTTCCTCTTCTCCTCATCTTCCTCTTCTTCCTCTTCTCCTCCTCTTCCTCTTATTCTCCTCCTCCTCCTCTTCCTCTCCTCCTCCTCTTCCTCTTCCTCTTCCTCTTCTTCTTCTCCTCCTCTTCCTCTTCTTCCTCTTCTCCTCTTCTTCCTCTTCTCCTCCTCTTCCTCTTATTCTCCTCTTCCTCTTCTCCTCCTCTTCCTCCTCCTCTTCCTCTTATTCTCCTCCTCCTCCTCCTCTTCTTCTTCTTCTTGTTCTCCTCTTCCTCTTCTCCTCCTCCTCCTCCTCCTCCTCCTCTTCTTCTTCTTCTCCTCTTCCTCTTCTCCTCCTCCTCCTCCTCTTCTCCTCTTCCTCTTATTCTCCTCCTCCTCCTCTTCTTCTTCTTCTCCTCTTCCTCCTCCTCTTCTTCTTCTTCTCCTCTTTTTCTCTTTCTTCCCCTTCCCCTCTTCCTCCTCCTCTTCCTCTTCATCTTCTCCTCCTCCTCCTCCTCCTCTTCCTCTCCTCCTCCTCCTCTTCGTCTTCTTCTCCTCCTCCTCTTCCTCTCCTCCTCCTCCTCCTCCTCTTCTTCTCCTCCTCCTCTTCCTCTTATTCTCCTCCTCCTCCTCTTCCTCTCCTCCTCCTCCTCTTCCTCTTCCTCTTCCTCTTCTTCTTCTTCTCCTCTTCCTCTTCTTCCTCTTCTCATCTTCCTCTTCTTCCTCTTCTCCTCCTCTTCCTCTTATTCTCCTCCTCCTCCTCTTCCTCTCCTCCTCCTCCTCTTCCTCTTCCTCTTCCTCTTCTTCTTCTCCTCCTCTTCCTCTTCTTCCTCTTCTCCTCTTCTTCCTCTTCTCCTCCTCTTCCTCTTATTCTCCTCTTCCTCTTCTCCTCCTCTTCCTCCTCCTCTTCCTCTTATTCTCCTCCTCCTCCTCCTCTTCTTCTTCTTCTTGTTCTCCTCTTCCTCTTCTCCTCCTCCTCCTCCTCCTCCTCCTCCTCTTCTTCTTCTTCTCCTCTTCCTCTTCTCCTCCTCCTCCTCCTCCTCCTCCTCTTCTTCTTGTTCTCCTCTTCCTCTTCTCCTCCTCCTCCTCCTCCTCCTCCTCTTCCTCCTCTTCTCCTCTTCCTCTTCTTCTCCTGTTCCTCCTCTTCTCCTCCTCTTCCTCTTCTTCCTCCTCCTCCTCTTCCTCTTATTCTCCTCCTCCTCCTCTTCTTCTTCTTCTCCTCTTCCTCCTCCTGTTCTTCCTCTTCTCCTTTTTTTCTCTTTCTTCCCCTTCCCCTCTTCCTCTCCTCCTCCTCCTCTTCGTCTTCTTCTCCTCCTCCTCTTCCTCTCCTCCTCCTCCTCTTCCTCCTCTTCCTCTTCTCCTCCTCTTCTTCTCTTTCTTCCCCTTCCCCTCTTCCTCCTCCTCCTCTTCTCCTCCTCCTCCTCCTCCTCTTCTTCTTCTTCTCTTTTTCTCTTTCTTCCCCTTCCCCTCTTCCTCCTCCTCCTCTTCTCCTCCTCCTCCTCCTCTTCTTCTCTTTTTCTCTTTCTTCCCCTTCCCCTCTTCCTCCTCCTCCTCTTCTCCTCCTCCTCCTCCTCTTCTTCTTCTCTTTTTCTCTTTCTTCCCCTTCCCCTCTTCCTCCTCCTCCTCTTCTCCTCCTCCTCCTCCTCCTCTTCTTCTTCTTCTCTTTTTCTCTTTCTTCCCCTTCCCCTCTTCCTCCTCCTCCTCTTCTCCTCCTCCTCCTCCTCCTCTTCTTCTTCTTCTCTTTTTCTCTTTCTTCCCCTTCCCCTCTTCCTCCTCCTCCTCTTCTCCTCCTCCTCCTCCTCTTCTTCTTCTCTTTTTCTCTTTCTTCCCCTTCCCCTCTTCCTCCTCCTCCTCTTCTCCTCCTCCTCCTCCTCCTCTTCTTCTTCTCTTTTTCTCTTTCTTCCCCTTCCCCTCTTCCTCCTCCTCTTCTCCTCCTCCTCCTCCTCTTCTTCTTCTCTTTTTCTCTTTCTTCCCCTTCCCCTCTTCCTCCTCCTCCTCTTCTCCTCCTCCTCCTCCTCTTCTTCTTCTCTTTTTCTCTTTCTTCCCCTTCCCCTCTTCCTCCTCCTCCTCTTCTCCTCCTCCTCCTCCTCCTCCTCTTCTTCTCTTTTTCTCTTTCTTCCCCTTCCCCTCTTCCTCCTCCTCTTCTCCTCCTCCTCCTCCTCTTCTTCTTCTCTTTTTCTCTTTCTTCCCCTTCCCCTCTTCCTCCTCCTCCTCTTCTCCTCCTCCTCCTCCTCTTCTTCTTCTCTTTTTCTCTTTCTTCCCCTTCCCCTCTTCCTCCTCCTCCTCTTCTCCTCCTCCTCCTCCTCCTCCTCTTCTTCTTCTCTTTTTCTCTTTCTTCCCCTTCCCCTCTTCCTCCTCCTCCTCCTCCTCCTCCTCTTCCCTCCTTCCTCCTCCCTGCAACCCCCCCCTCCCTTCTAGCACTGATGTTGTTCCGTAGTCGGGTCTGGAAACATCCGCAAGAAAACCACCGTCACCAATCCAATATTCCCCTCTCTGGCCCTGCAGTTAGAAGGGGGTCCTCACCCCATCACTTAGGGGTGAATCTCTCTCCCCCCACCCCCCACCCCACCTGCCCCAACGGAAGCTTTCTTTGCAGGACCTGGACGATTGCGTGATCCGGCAGACCAACACCCAGTTCGCTTACGGCTATGAGTATCTGGGGAACTCTGGCAGGCTGGTCATCACCCCTCTGACTGACAGGTGCCCTGACGGGGGGAGGGAGGAGGGGGGGAGAAGGAGTGGAAAGAATGGGGGGCTTTCGGACCCCCTGTGAAGGTGGGAGGAGGAGAAAGTGTGGGTTGCCTCTTGGGGGCGAAGAGTTTGCAGTTGCACAGGTGGTCCTTGACTTACGACCCACAGCTGAGCCTTCCCCGTTTCTGTCGCTAAGTGAGACCGCAGGGGGGGGGGTTTGCCCCCTTCTCCAACCTTTCTTGCCTCGGTCGCTAACTGAATCAGTGCATTTTTTTAAGCGAGTCACACGGTTGTTAAGTGAATCCGGTTTCTCCCTTGTCAAGTTCGCAAAAGGGGATCATGGGACGCCCTCCCCCCCCCCGACACTTCCCGGGACGCTGTGACCGTCCTAAATAGGAATCAGCGGCTCGGCGTCTAATTTTTTTGCCCACAGGGGTGCCGCGACGGCCGTTCCTGTGAAAACCGGGCCTCAGTCGCTTTTTTTCATTGCCGCCGTGACTTCAGACGGCCGTTAAAGGAACCGTCATAAGTCGAGGACCGGCTGTGCCAAAAGGCAAGAGAGTTAAGGACTGAGCCCCCGGGGTCTGGCCTCCTCAGGTGCTACATGACGCTGACCACGGCCCTCCACCTCCACCGAGGAGGGTCCCCGAAGGGCCCAGCGGGCACCGGCAAGACGGAGACGGTCAAGGACCTGGGCAAGGCGCTGGGCATGTACGTGATCGTGGTCAACTGCTCGGAAGGCCTGGATTACAAGTCCATGGGCCGCATGTACTCCGGACTGGCCCAGGTGAGAGAATAGAATACAGGACAGTACGGAATACAATAGAAATAAGGAATAGGGTAGAGTGGAATAGAATAGAATAGAATAGAATAGAATAGAATAGAATAGAATAGAATAGAATAGAATGGAATGGAATGGAATGGAACGGAATAAAATAGAAATAAGGAATAGGGTAGAATAGAATAGAATAGAATAGAATAGAATAGAATAGAATAGAATAGAATAGAATATAGAATATAGAATATAGAATATAGAATAGAATAGAATATAGAATATAGAACGGAATATAGAATATAGAACGGAACGGAATAGAAATAAGGAATAGGGTAGAGTAGAATAGAATAGAATAGAATAGAATAGAATAGAATAGAATAGAATAGAATAGAACAGAACAGAACAGAACAGAACAGAACAGAATAGAATAATAATAATATAAAAATAGGAGGATAGGATAGGATAGAACAGAACAACAGAACAGAACAGAATGGAATAGAATAGAATAGAATAGAATAATAATATAAAAATAGAATAGAATAGAATAGAATTAGAATTAGAATTAGAATAGAATAGAATAGAATAATAATATAAAAATAGGATAGAATAGGATAGGATAGGATAGAATAGAACAGAACAACAGAACAGAACAGAACAGAATAGAATAGAATACAAATAAGGGATAGGAAAGGATAGGATAGGATAGGATAGGATAGGATAGGATAGGATAGGATAGGATAGGATAGGATAGGATAGGATAAAATAGAATGGAATGGAATGGAATGGAACAGAATAGAATAGAATAATAATATAAAAATAGAATAGAATAGAATAGAATAATAATATAAAAATAGAATAGAATAGAATAGAATAGAATAGAATTAGAATAGAATAATAATATAAAAATAGGATAGAATAGGATAGGATAGGATGGAATAGAACAGAACAGAATAGAATAGAATACAAATAAGGGATAGGATAGGATAGGATAAAATGGAATGGAATGGAATGGAATGGAATAGAATAGAATAATAATATAAAAATAGAATAGAATAGAATAGAATAGAAAACAGAACGGAACGGAACGGAACGGAACGGAACGGAATGGAATAGAATAGAATAGAATAGAATAGAATAGAATAGAATAGAATAGAATAATAAAATACATAACAGAATAGAATAAAATACAGAACAGAGTAGAATAATAAAATACAGAATAGAATAGAATAGAATAGAATAGAATAGAATAGAATAGAATAGAATAGAATAGAATAGAATAGAATAGAATAGAATAGAAAACAGAACAGAACAGAACAGAACAGAACAGAGCTGGAAGGGACCTTGGAGGTCTTCTAGTCCAGCCCCCTCCTCAAGCAAGGCAGTGGTTCAGCATTGTAACCCCGTAGTAAGATGGGAGGCCGATAAAATGGATGAATAAATGAAACGAGTGGGGTTTTGCTTCATTTTATGGCCTTTCTTGCCTCCGTTGTTAAGCGAATCGCTGTACTCGTTATGTGAGTGGCACGACTGTTAAGTGAATCCGGCTTCCCCGTGGACTTTGCCCTGTCCAAAGGTCGCAATGCGACCGTCATAAGTAGGAGCCAGTGGCCAAGGATCTGAATTTTGACCCCGTAACTGTCATAAGTGGGGAAAACGGTCCCAAATCAACCTTTTTTCACTGCTGTTATAATGTGAAATGGTCACTAAACGAGCTGACGTAAATCGAGGCCTGCCTGTGCTACGCAGCAAGCCAATTCTGTGGTCAAATAAATGGCACGGATTTAATACTAAACCTAAACACGGGTAGCCCTTGGCTTATGACCGCGATTGAGCCCAGCTTTTCCGTTGCTAAGTGAGTCAGTTGTTAGGTGAATATCGCCCCTTTTTACGGCCTTTCTCGCCACCGTTGTTAAGTGAATCACACCGTTGCTAAGTGAACTGGGATTCCCCCCCCCTGGACTTTGCTCGTCCGGAGGGGTATCGTAGGACCCCAGGAGATGCCCCCGACCGTCATAAATATGAGTCGGTTGCCAAGCAGCTGAATGTTGACGCTGCAACGGACGTTAAGTGTGAAAAAACGGTCCTAGGTCCCTTTTTTCAACCCCGTTGTAAACTCAGGACGGTCACTAAACGAGCAGTCGTAAGTCGAGGGCGGGCTGTGCTCTGATGACCCTGGGTGGGGGTCTCCCGGCTGACCCCCGCCGCTTTGTCTCCCTCCCGCAGACGGGCGCCTGGGGCTGCTTCGACGAGTTCAACCGCATCAACATCGAGGTCCTCTCGGTCGTGGCCCAGCAGATCCTCTCCATCCTGTCCGCCTTGGCAGCCAACATGACGCGCTTCACCTTCGAAGGCCACGAGATCAACCTGGTTTGGTCCTGCGGCATCTTCATCACCATGAACCCAGGTGGGGCCTGGTGGGATTGCCGGGGTTGGTGGGGTGTGTGTGGGGGGGGGGAACGTCCATATTTTGGAGGGGAAACCCTAGAATTTAGATCCCCCAAATATTATTCCCAAGGAGGAGGACAATTAACCAGTGGAACAGCTGGCCACCAGAAGTTGTGGGTGCTTCATCACTGGAGAAGAGACGGGTCAGTCACTTGTCTGAAATGATCTAGCTCGGGGGTCTTCAAACGTGGCCCTTTTATGACTGGTGGTCTTCCACTCCCAGAATTCCTCAGCCAGCGTGAGGGAACTATGACCCCTTTAGGACTTGTGGACTTCAATTCCCAGAATTCCTCAGCCAGCCTGAGGGAACTATGACTTTTTTATGACTTGTGGACTTCAACTCCCAGAATTCCTCAGCCAGCGTGAGGGAACTATGATCCTTTGATGACTTGTGGACTTCAACTCCCAGAATTCCTCAGCCAGCATGAGGGAACTATGACCCTTTCATGACTTGTGGACTTCAACTCCCAGAATTCCTCAGCCAGCGTGAGGGAACTATGATCCTTTGATGACTTGTGGACTTCAACTCCCAGAATTCCTCAGCCAGCATGAGGGAACTATGACCCTTTCATGACTTGTGGTCTTCCACTCCCAGAATTCCTCAGCCAGCGTGAGGGAACTATGACCCCTTTAGGACTTGTGGACTTCAATTCCCAGAATTCCTCAGCCAGCCTGAGGGAACTATGACTTTTTTATGACTTGTGAACTTCAACTCCCAGAATTCCTCAGCCAGCGTGAGGGAACTATGATCCTTTGATGACTTGTGGACTTCAACTCCCAGAATTCCTCAGCCAGCATGAGGGAACTATGACCCTTTCATGACTTGTGGACTTCAACTCCCAGAATTCCTCAGCCAGCGTGAGGGAACTATGATCCTTTGATGACTTGTGGACTTCAACTCCCAGAATTCCTCAGCCAGCGTGAGGGAACTATGACCCCTTTATGACTTGTGGACTTCAACTCCCAGAATTCCTCAGCCAGCATGAGGGAACTATGACCCTTTGATGACTTGTGGACTTCAACACCCAGAATTCCTCAGCCAGGGTTGGGGCATTGAGTTCCTGAGCATGTGCAAAATGCCCCTCTGCCAATCTTGGGAAAGTTTGAGCCCTGCTATCCCCAGGTCTGTAAACGTGCTCCCTCTGGGCCGATTTTTCTCAATCTTGGCCACTTATTAAGAGGCGTGGACTTCAACTCCCAGAATTCCCCAGCCAGCATGGTTGAAGTCCACACATCTTAACTGTGAAAGGGAGGAATTGGCTAGCTGGGGAATTCTGGGATTTGAAGTCCACACCTCTGAAAGCGGCCCAGCATGGTTTTCAGAGCAATCAGAGGAAAAATCTGATCCTTGCATTCAGCCCTGAGCTGTATCTACGTCTCACCTGCTGACTGGGGGATTCTGGGATTTGAAGTCCACCTGTCGTAAAGTGAGAAAAGCCGTATCTATGTCTCACACGCTGGCTGGGGGGATTCTGGGAGTTGAAGTCCACCCGTCTTAAAGTGAGAAAAGCTGTATGTACGTCTCACCCGCTGACTGGGGGATTCTGGGAGTTGAAGTCCACTCGTCGTAAAGTGAGAAAAGGTGTATCTACGTCTCACCTGCTGACTGGGGGATTCTGGGAGTTGAAGTCCACCCATCTTAAAGTGAGAAAAGCTGTATCTACGTCTCACCTGCTGACTGGGGGATTCTGGGAGTTGAAGTCCACCCGTCTTAAAGTGAGAAAAGCTGTATCTACGTCTCACCCACTGACTGGGGAATTCTGGGAGTTGAAGTCCACCCGTCTTAAAGTGAGAAAAGCTGTATCTACGTCTCACCCACTGACTGGGGGATTCTGGGATTTGAAGTCCACCCATCGTAAAGTGAGAAAAGCTGTATCTACGTCTCACCCACTGACTAGGGAATTCTGGGAGTTGAAGTCCACCCGTCTTAAAGTGAGAAAAGCTGTATCTACGTCTCATCCGCTGACTGGGGGGATTCTGGGAGTTGAAGTCCACCCGTCGTAAAGTGGCCGAAGCTGTCTCTACATGTCACACGCTGCCCGGGGGTGGGTGGGTGGAGAATTCTGGGAATTCTCCCTCCCGCTGACCCGCTCTTCCGTGGGGCGCTTTGGCAGGCTACGCCGGGCGGACGGAGCTGCCGGACAACCTGAAGTCCATGTTCCGCCCCATCTCCATGGTGGTGCCGGACTCCACCCTGATTGCCGAGATCATCCTCTTCGGCGAAGGCTTCAACAACTGCAAGGTAGCGGCCGCGGGGGGGGGGGGCCCGTGGGGCGTGGGAGGGGGGTGTCTTTGGGGGGGGCGCCCCAGAAGCCCGGTGAGACGCCCTCCGGCTTCTCCTCTCCATCCCAGATCTTGGCCAAGAAGGTCTTCACCCTCTACTCGCTGGCCGTGCAGCAGCTCTCCAAGCAGGACCACTACGACTTCGGCCTGCGGGCCCTCACCTCTCTCCTCCGCTACGCCGGGAAGAAGCGCCGGGTGCGGCCGGACCTCTCCGACGAAGAGGTGGGGGGAGGGGAGGGGAGGGGAGGGGAGGTAGACCGGCCGCCATGAGGGTCCCCAACGCCCGCTGCTAAGCGAGGCCTTCGCTAAAGGGGTTCTGTCCCCTTTTGTGACCATTTTGTGACCATTTTGTGACCACTTTCTCTGTCTCCTTCCTTCTTTCTTCCTTCCTTCACTTCTGCCCCCTCTTCCTTTCTCTCGTTCTCCTTCTCTTTTTCTCTTTCTTTCCCTCCTTCCTTCCTTCCTTCCTTCTTTTCTATCTCCTTCCTTCCTCCTTCCTTCCTTCCTTCCTTTGTTCCTCCTTCCCTCTCTTTTCCTTTCTCTCCTTTCTTCTCTTTCTCTTTCTTCCTTATTCCTTTCTTCCTCTTTTCTCTCCTTCCTTCCTTCCTTTTTCTTTTCTATCACCTTCCTTCCTTCCTCTTTTTTCCTTTCTTCCTCTTTTCTTCTTCCTTCCTTCTTTCTTTCTCTTTCTCTCCTTTATTCCTTCCTTCCTTCTTTCTTTTTTTCTCTTCTTTTTCTTTCTCTCCTTCCTTCCTCTTTTCTCCTTCCTTCCTTCTTTCTTTCTTTCTCTCTTTCTCTCTTTTTCTTTCTCTCCTTTCTTTTCTTTCTCTTTCTTCCTTATTCCTTCCTTCCTCTTTTCTCTCCTTCCTTCCTTCCTTTTTCTTCTCTATCACCTTCCTTCCTCTTTTCTCCTTCTTTCTTTCTTTCTTTCTTTCTTTCTTTCTTTCTTTCTTTCTCTCTCTCTTTTTCTTTCTCTCCTTCCTTCCTTCCTCTTTTCTATCTCCTTCCTTCCTTCTTTCTTTCTCTCTCTCTCTGTCTCTTTTTCTTTCTCTCCTTCCTTCCTTCCTCTTTTCTATCTCCTTCCTTCCTTCCTTCTTTCTTTCTCTTCTTTTTCTTTTTCTCCTTCCTTCCTTCCTCTTTTCTCTCCTTCCTTCCTTCTTTCTTTCTTTCTCTCTCTGTCTCTTTTTCTTTCTCTCCTTCCTTCCTCTTTTCTATCTCCTTCCTCCTGTCACATGACACCGCAACCGTCGTAAACATGAGTCGGTTGCCAAGCCTCTGAATTTTGATCACACGACCACGGGGAGGCTGCAAGCCTGAAAAAAACGGTCCTAAGTGACTGTTTTCAGTGACCACTGCAGCTGTGAACGGTCGCTAAACGAACGGTCGTAAGTCGAGCCCCGCCTGTCACGGGCCTCTGTGCGGGAGAGGGCCGGGCGTGAGCTCCCAGAGAGAAGCTCTTCTCCATCCAGCAGCTTCGGCTCGGCTCGGCTCTCTTCTCGGGGAGGACCTTCGGTTAGAACTGGGGAGGCTGCTCGGACGGGAAGTGAAATGTTTTCAAAGAAAAAGAAAACCAAGAGAGCCCGGCGGCTTTTTTGAAATTTTTTGTTTTTAAAAAAAAGCACCTATGGGACAGGCCTGACCCCTCCTTGGTGAGGACTAGTCCCTTGACCCTTCCCTCCCCGGGCGGCAGATCCTGCTCATGGCCATGAAGGACATGAACATCGCCAAGCTGACCTCCGGGGACGTCCCGCTCTTCAACGCCATCACCCAGGACCTCTTCCCAGGCATCGAGTGCCCCGTCATCGACTACGGCAAGGTCAGCTGCCCCCCCCCCAGGCCAGGCCTCTCCTGGGGAAGCGGCCGGCCGGGAGAGTCCGGAGGGGGGGCTTGGCGGACCCTCCCTGGGGCAGCTGGGGGTCTTCTGGAGGGATGGGAAGGGCTGCCCGTCTCAGGAACGCCCTTCCTTCCTTCCTTCCTTCCTTCCTTCCTTCCTTCCTCCTTTCCTTCCTTCCTTCTTCCTTTCCTTCCTTCCTTCCTCCTTTCCTTCCTTCCTTCTTTCCTTCCTTCCTTCTTTCCTTCCTTCCTTCCTTCCTCCCTTCCTTCCTTCCTTCCTTCCTTCCTTCCTTCCTTCCTTCCTCCTTTCCTTCCTTCCTTCTTTCCTTCCTTCCTCCTTTCCTTTCTCCTTTCCTTCCTTCCTTCCTTCCTTCCTCCTTTCCTTCCTTCCTTCCTTCCTTCCTTCCTCCCTTCCTTCCTCCCTTCTTTCGTTCCTTCCTCCTTTCCTTCCTTCCTTCCTTCCTTCCTCACTTCTTTCCTTCCTTCCTTCCTTCCTTCCTCCCTTCTTTCCTTCCTTCCTCCTTTCCTTCCTTCCTTCCTTCCTTCCTCCCTTCCTTCCTTCTTTCCTTCCTTCCTCCTTTCCTTCCTTCCCTCCTTTCCTTCCTCCTTTCCTTCCTTCCCTCCTTTCCTTCCTTCTTTCCTTCCATCCTTCCTCCCTCCCTTCCTTCCTTCCTTCCCTCCTTTCCTTCCTTCCTTCCCTCCTTTCCTTCCTTCCTTCCTCCTTTCCTTCCTTCCTCCCTTTCGTTCCTTCCTCCTTTCCTTCCTTCCTCCCTTCCTCCCTTCCTTCCTTCCTTCCTTCCTTCCTTCCTTCCTTCCTTCCTTCCTTCCTCCCTTCTTTCCTTCCTTCCTTCCTTCCTCCTTTCCTTCCTTTCTTCCTCCTTTCCTTCCTTCCTTCCTTCCTTCTTTCCTTCCTTCCTTCCTTCCTTCCTTCCCTCCCTCCCTCCCTCCCTCCGCAGCTGAAGGAAGTGCTGGAGGGGGAGCTGAGGGAGATGGGGCTGCAGGCCATCCCCTTCACCATCATGAAGGTCATCCAGCTCTTTGAGACCAAGAACTCCCGCCACTCCTCCATGATCGTGGGCAACACCGGCAGCGGGAAGACCGTCACCTGGCGGGCCCTGCAGGCCACCCTCTGCAGCCTCCACCGGGCCGGAGACGCCGCCTTCAACCTGGTCCGGGTGAGGGGCCTCCCTCCCTTCATTCCTCCTTTCCTCCCTCCCTCCCTTCCCTCCCTCCCTCTCTTTCCTCCCTCTCTCCTCCCTTCACTCCTCCTCTCTCCTCCCTCCCTCCCTCCCTCTCTCCTCCCTCCCTCCCTCCCTCCCTCCTTTTCTCCTCCCTGCCTTCCTCCTTTCCTCCCTCCCTTCCCTCCCTCCCTCTCTCCTCCCTCCCTCCTTTTCTCCTCCCTCCTTTTCTCCCTCCATTCCCTCCCTCCCTCTTTACTCCCTCTCTCCTCCCTCCCTCCGTTCCTCTCTCCTCTCTCCTCCCTCCCTTCATTCCTCCTTCTCTCTCCTCCCTCTCCTCTCTCCCTCTCTTCTCCCTCCCACCTTCTCTCCTCCCTCCCTCCCTCCCTCCTTTTCTCCCTCCATTCCCTCCCTCCCTCTTTCCTCCCTCTCTCCTCCCTCCCTCCGTTCCTCTCTCCTCTCTCCTCCCTCCCTTCATTCCTCCTTCTCTCTCCTCCCTCTCCTCTCTCCCTCTCTTCTCCCTCCCACCTTCTCTCCTCCCTCCCTCCCTCCCTCCCTCCCTCCCTCCTTTCGTTCCTCCATTCCCTCCCTCCCTCTTTCCTCCCTCTCTCCTCCCTCCATTCCCTCCCTCCCTCCCTCTCCTCCCTCTCCTTCCTCCCTCCCTCCCCCCTCCATCCATCTGTCCCTTCTTTCCCCTCCTCCCCTCCTTCTCTTTCCCCCACTCCTCGGCCAGGAGCGACTGAGAGCCACAGAGAAGATGTTGGCCCCCCTTGAAGTGAGGAGGTGGGAGAGGGGCAGCCTGGGTCCCCCTGCCCAATGGGGGACAGGGAGGCCTGAATTGCAGAGGAAGCAGGAGGAGGAGGAGGGTGTGTGTGTGTGTGTGCCTGGCCTGACATTGCCTGCCATGGCTCTTGCGTGCTTCTGACTTCTTCCTCCTCCTCCTCCTCTTCCTCACACCCCCCCAGGAGTACCCCCTGAACCCCAAGGCGGTCTCACTAGGCGAGCTGTACGGAGAGTACAACCTCAGCACCAACGAGTGGACGGACGGCATCCTCTCCAGCGTCATGCGGATGGCCTGCGCAGGTACAGCCACGCCCACCCGCCCCGCGCTTGGCTGCCGGCCCGTTTGGGTTGCGGAGGGAGGGAGGGGGGCCTCACCCCACCCCCTGAGGGTTACGGGCAGAGACACCCCGGGGAACTCCACCCCACTCGCTCCAGCAGAAGAGGCCGGCTACGGGGCCCCCTCTGCCAAAGAGTTTCGGCTGGTGGGGTCCAGGAGAAGGGCCTTTTCTGATGTGGACCCCGCAACATCGGGAAGACGTGTTCGACCCTCGGTTGATGCGGGGAGGGCGTTGACACACACACACCCCCAAACCTTCGTTTCTCGTCTTTATTGAACTGCCCGGAATCAACTTCCAACAGCTGAGATGGGCGGCAGGTGAATTTAATCAATCGGAATAAGAGAATTACAGAGCGGGGAGGGGCCTTAGAGGTCTTCAAGTCCACCCCTCTGCTCCAAGGCAGGAGACCCGACCCCGTTTCAGGCCATTTGCATCCCAGTCTCTTCTTAAAAACCTCCGGTGTTGGAGCATTCGCGACGTCTGGAAGGAAGCCGTTCCACACATTAATTGATGGAATAACAGAGTTGGAAGGGACCTCGGAGATCCTCTAGTCCAGCCCCCATCTCAGACAAGTGGCTGTCCAATCAGGAAGGAAGGAAGGAAGACAAAATAGCAGAATAACAGAGCTGGAAGGGACCTCAGAGGTCATCTAGCCTAACCCCCTGCTCAGGCAGGAGACCCTTTCCCATTTCAGACAAGTGGTTGTCCAATCTCTTCTTGATCTTAGCCCATCAGGTTTCCGGGTGCTGCACCAGCCTAGGGCTCAGGGTAGGGGCGGTGGAGTGGCAGTTGTTGTGAGGGAGACCTTATGTCCGCGGGAGGCCACCATAGTCCAGATAGCCGGGTGTGAGTCCCTCCTCCTGAGATGTGGTCCCAGAGCTCAGTTGGGCTTGCTGTTGGTGTATATTTCACCTAGACACGTGGCAGCAGCCCTGCCTGAGCTTCTCGATATCCTCTCAGGGTTGGTGGTTGAGTTCCCCAAACTTATAGTTTTGGGTGACTTCAACCTTCCATCCCTGGGGGGATCATCTGAGTTAGCTCGGGAGTTCATGGCTTCCATGACGGCCATGGACCTGAAGCAGGTTATTCTGGGCCCAACTCACGGGGGGGGGTCACACGCTCGATCTGGTTTTTCTATCTGGACGGTGGTTAGATGATCTTGGGGGGGGTTCCCCAATTAATTCACCCCTGTCATGGACCGATCATCATCTCCTGCGGATGGTCTTCCATTTTGCCACTCCCTGTCGTGGGGTTGCTGAGCCAACAAGATGGTTCCGCCCTAGGCGCCTTATGGACCCTGAGCGGTTCCAAACAGCGCTTGGGCCCCCACCTGCCTCCTTTGCTCACAGCTCGGTCGATGCCCTGGTGGAAGCCTGGGAAAGGGCAGCCACAGAGGCACTCGACCAAGTTGTACCCATGCGGCCCTTGACCCGACGCGGATCCCAACGGGCCCCATGGTTCTCCATGGAGCTCCGCGAGATGAAGCGTCGGAGACGGGGCCTAGAGAGCTGTTGGAGGTCCAGCCGATCCGAATCCGACCGGTTACGACTAAGGTCGTTTACGAGAACTTATCTCGCAGCATTGAGGGTGGCTAGGTCTAACCACTTTGCCACCCTCATTGCGTCCGCAGATAATCGCCCGGCCGCCCTGTTTAGGGTGACTCGCTCTCTCCTTAATCAGGAGGTGAGGGAGGAACCCTTGCAGGGTCGAGCCGAGGAGTTTAGTCGATTTCTGTCGGACAAAATCGCTCGGATCCGGACCGGTTTGGACTCCGACTGGGCAGAGTCTGACGAAGAGGATACGGGCGGTCTTGTCGATTTAATCTGGGAAGAGTTCGATCCTGTGACCCCTGAAGAAGTGGACAAGATCATGAGGAAGCTGAGCTCCACCACGTGTTTGTTGGACCCGTGCCCCTCCTGGCTGACTTATGCAGCCCGGGAGGGGACACGAGGCTGGCTCCAGGCAGTGATTACTGCTTCTTTGAGTCAGGGTAGTTTTCCCGCCGCCTTGAAGGAGGCGGTGGTGAGACCCCTCCTCAAGAAACCTGCCTTGGACCCAGCAATTTTAAACAACTATCGTCCGGTTTCCAACCTTCGCTTTTTGGCGAAGGTTGTTGAAAGCGTGGTGGCGCATCAGCTCCCTTTGTTCTTGGAGGAAGCTGACTACCTAGACCCGTACCAATCGGGTTTCAGGCCCGGGTACAGCACGGAGACGGCATTGGTCGCGCTGGTGAATGATCTCTGGCGGGCTCGGGACAGGGGTTGTTCCTCTGTCCTAGTCCTTTTAGACCTCTCAGCGGCTTTCGATACCATCGACCATGGTATCCTGCTGCGACGTCTCAGGGGGTTAGGAGTGGGAGGCACGGTTCTCCAGTGGTTCTCCTCTTACCTCCTGGGACGTTCGCAGTCGGTGTTGGCAGGGGGGCAGAGATCGACCCTGAGACCTCTCATTTGTGGAGTTCCTCAGGGGTCGGTTCTCTCGCCTCTCCTGTTCAACATCTATATGAAGCCGCTGGGTGAGATCATTCGTGGTTTTGGAGTTGGGTATCACCAATATGCTGATGATACCCAACTTTTTATTTCTACCCCAAACCACCCCAGCGATGCCCTCGACGTGATGTCCCGTTGCCTGGAGGCGGTCCGGGTCTGGATGGGGAGGAACAGGCTTCGACTCAACCCTGACAAGACTGAGTGGCTGTTCGTGCCGGCATCCCGGGAAATTCCGATTATCCCATCATTGGCCATGGGGGGTGAGCTATTACCCCCCGTAGATAGGGCCCGCAACTTGGGGGTCCTTCTAGATTCACAGCTCTCTTTGGAAGAGCATATTGGAGCTGTGACTAGGGGGGCCTTTGCCCAGGTTCGCCTGGTGCGCCAGTTGCGGCCCTATCTAGACCGGGATGCCTTGCGCACAGTCACTCATGCACTCGTGACCTCTCGTCTAGACTACTGTAATGCTCTCTACATGGGGCTGCCCTTGAGGTCCACCCGGAGACTCCAGCTGGTGCAGAATGCAGCCGCGCGAGTCGTCTTGGGAGTTTCCCGATACTCCCATGTTACACCTCTGCTCCGCGAGCTGCATTGGCTACCGGTTGCTCTCCGGGTGAGGTTCAAGGTGTTAGTTATGACGTACAAAGCCCTTCATGGCATGGGTCCGGATTACCTACGGCAACACCTGCGACCGGCGTCAACTTCCCTCCGTCCAGTGCGCTCCCACAGAGAGGGCCTCCTCAGGGTGCCGCCGATCAAAGAATGCCGATTGGTGACCCCCAGGGGGAGAGCGTTCTCTGTGGGCGCGCCAGACCTTTGGAACAGCTTACCGGCTGAGCTCCGGACGGCCCCCGACCTTCGCTCCTTCCGGCGCGATCTTAAAACATTCTTTTTCGAACAAGCTGGCCTGGTCTGACGGGATGGGGTTGGGTTTTTAAAATTAGTTTTTAACTTAATATGTATTGATTTTATGGGCATGATGTTTAATGGTTTTTTAATGGTTTTTTAATTCTTGTATCTGATTTTTATTATGTATTGCCCTGTTCACCGCCCTGAGTCCTTCGGGAGAAGGGCGGTATAGAAATCAAATTATTAAATTAAAAGCTTCCAGTGGAGGCAAGTCAGCTTCACCGATTAATTGCTTTCACTATCAGGAAATTTCTCCTTACTTTTGAGTTGGTTCTTTCCTTGATTAGTTTCCATCCATTAATCAATCAATCAATCAACCAGGCAACCTCTCTTAAGATGCCTTTAGAAGAAACCGCCTTCTTCTCTGGAAATCTCTGGGAGAATTTGGGTGATGAAGGTCTAGACTGGGGTTCACTGAAGCAGCGGATGCGGTGTTGGTGGCGCCCACCGTGGGGCGAGTGGCCCCCAACGTCTGTAGATGGACAATGATGGAGAAGAGTCTCCCTCTTGGCATTCTGGGAAAACAAGCTGGGCTGGCCATCCTCACCAGTTGGTCTTGCTACGGTCCCGAGGGTCCCGTGTCCTGATGTGTGAGACCCAAATGGGTTGTGGGGCAGGTCTCTGATCTCTCCGATTCCTCGCGGGCTCTGACTGAGCTTCCCCTCTTTCTCCCAGACGAGAAACCAGATGAGAAGTGGATCCTTTTTGATGGACCGGTGGACACGCTGTGGATCGAGAGCATGAACTCGGTCATGGACGACAACAAAGTCCTGACCCTCATCAACGGGGAGAGGATTGCCATGCCCGAGCAGGTAACTTTAAAGGACCTACTCTCTTTTTCTTCTGCTCCTTTGGAGCCGTTGAGCTCCCGCAATGTTTGATGGGTATTGGGGGGGTGTCTCCTCCAGGTTTCGTTGTTGTTTGAAGTGGAGAACCTGGCGGTCGCCTCGCCTGCCACCGTCTCCCGATGTGGGATGGTTTACACAGACTACAGCGACCTGGGTTGGAAGCCGTACGTCCTCTCCTGGATCGAGAAGCGTCCAAAGGTAACGATGGACAGGGTTGGGCTTACGATGAGGACTAACCCGGTGGTCCTCAACCTTAGCAACTTTTAAGAGGAGTGGACTTCAACTCCCAGTATTCCCCAGCCGGCCATCCCTGTATATTTTTTTTGCTCCTAGCTAGCCTCTAGAGCGGAGAGATTGCAGAGGAAGGGATTACAAGAGAGTAAGCAGGCCACAACGGAGGCACATATCAAAAGGAATGCATTAGTGTCAGGGATTTCTGAGAGTTGACGTCCCACCGTCTTAAAGTTGTCCACTAGACAGTCTTGAGCAATGTGGGCTCATCCATGATTATGCAATCAGTGTATAATAATAATAATAATAATAAACAATAACAATCAATAATAATAATAATCAATCAGAATAGAGCTGGAAGGGACCTTGGAGGTCTTCTAGTCCAACCCCCTGCACAAGCAGGTGACCCTATGCCATTTCAGACAAAAGGGCTCTTCTTAAAAACCTCCAGTGGTGGAGCTCCCACAAGTTCTGGTGGCAAGCTGTTCCACTGGTTAATCGTCCTCCCTGTTAGGAAATGTCTCCTTAATTCCAGGTTGCTTCTCTCCATTTCCATCCATTGTTTCTTGCCCTGCCTTCTAGTGTTTTGGAAAATCAGTTGACCCCCCCTCCCCCCACTCAGGGGTCTTCTGCTTGAGCAGGGGGTTGGACTAGAAGACCTCCAAGGGCCCTTCCAGCTCTATTCCGATTGACTGATTGAGTTATTATTATTGGCCACGATTCTGTCGAAATGAATTTAACTTTTGTATATTTGCCGAATTGTCCCCCGGCGAATTGGCCCGTTCTGTGCAGTTGCGCCTCTCCCTCCCCAGGTGGAAGCGGAAACCCTGCAGCGGATGTTCGACAAATTCACCAACAAGATCCTGAACTTCAAGAAGGAAAATTGCCAGGAGTTGGTTCCCATCTCGGAGTACAGCGGCATCGTGGCGCTCTGCAAACTCTTCAACTCCTTGGCCGAGGAAGGGGTAAGCGGCGGACAAGGCCAGGGAGTGGGGAGCATGGCTCGGTGGGTGTGGCCACCGGAGTGCCACCAGGTGGGCGTGGGTGGGTAGGTGGGTGGGCACGGCCAGGTCAACCTGAAGGATTAAGTGCAGCCGGCTGGGCGTGGATAACTCGGGTGTCAATGCTGCAAACGTTGACATGTTTTTGCACTGACAAGACAAGAGGCAGCCTTTTGCTTTAACTCTTTGGTTTCGAATCACTGAAGCGCGGGAGGAATGCAACCCAGATGTTTTGACAAGATAAGGGGTAGCCACTTCCGAAGGGAAGTGAAACTTCGTGTGTTGAATTAATTGGTCAACATGATTCATGACGTGTAAATAAGGGAGGGAAATTCTGCATGATGTGGTAGGTCAAGGGGAGGAGAATTCAGATTCTGGCATCCACCCAATGAGTGCCGATGCTCCATTTTCATTATTATAGACCAGCAATGGTGAACCTTTTAGAGACCAAGTGCCCAAACTACAACCCAAAACCCAATTATGTACCGTCGGGTGCTGGGTGGGCCTGGCCCATTGGGTGGTCGTGGCTGCGTTGGTAACAGCAGACTGGGTGGGACTAAAAAGTTCAATCAATCAATTCCAACGTTATGAGATCTTTTTTTTCCTGCGAGAAGTTGAAATTGATTGATATTTTTTTTTGCACATGGTGACGGAGGCCTAAAGCAAAAAGGTTTTTAAAAAGCCAGCTGAAGGCCCAGGACTGGGGCGACGGCGTGCGTGCCATAGGTTCGCCACCACGGTTATAGACTTTTTTGAAATAAACAATCATGCAGTGTACTTTGATCTGTCTTATTAATCGGAACCAGGACATCATGCCAGGATCTGAATTCTCCTCCCCTTGACCCACCACATCAGGCAGAATTTCCCTCCCTTATTTACACATCATGAATCAGATTGACCAACTAATTCAACACACAAAGTTTCGCTTCCCTTTGAAAGCGGCTGTCCCTTATCTTATCAAAACATCCGGGTTGAATTCCTCCGGCGCTTTAGTGATTCTATACCCAACAGTTGAAGCAAAAGGCTGCCTCTTGGATTGTCGGTGCAAAAACATGTCAATGTTTGCAGCATTGACATCGGGGGCAAACTTGGGGGCACTCAGCTGGCCACGCCCACTGAGTCCCGCCCACCTGGCCGCACTGAGTCGTCATAGAGCCAGTGCCTTGGGTGGCTTCCCTGAAGCTCTCCCCGGTTCCCTCCAGCTCAGCCTCACCGACGCCGAGAATTACTCCACCCTGGTGGAGATGTACTTCGTCTTCAGCATGATCTGGTCCCTGTGCGCGGCCGTGGACGAGGAAGGCCGGAAGAAAATCGACAACTTCCTGCGGGAAATAGAGGGATCCTTCCCTAACAAGGTCTCGCTCCGATTCACTTGGCTTTCGGGGGGGTAGGGGGGGCGGTCTTCTGGGTTTAGCCTGGACAGCAACGTTGAGAAGATCCACCTCACGCATCTGTGGAAGTTCTCCATCATCCAGTCCGTGCTTTTTCAAGAGGCAACCGGACTGGTTATTTGCCTTCTTTTAGAGGGTCGTTGAGGCCACTTGGAGGTTTGTCTGTGTCGTCGGGGTCATCTGAGTGGTGCAAATGGGTGTGGAGCCTTCTTAGAAATGTTGAAAGGAGGCTCCACGCCCATTTGCACCACTCAGGTGGCCCCGAGGACACAGACAAACCTCCAAGTGGCCTCAAGGGCCCTCTAAAAGAAGGCAAAGGACCAGCAATCTGGCAGGAGTATAAATCCTTTCACTTCCCCACCATCCAGTCAGAACCAGAGGAAGCTTCTGGGATGAGAAGCGAAACCTCTTCAAAGAAAAAAAAAGAAAGTCCAGTTAGCTGCCTCCTGGAAAAAGCACCTTTGGGAAGTCCACCTCACACACTGACGTCCTTGCTTCCTCCCCGCAGGACACGGTCTACGAGTACTACGTGGACCCCAAGAGGAAGCAGTGGGTGGCCTTTGAGGACAACCTTCCCAAGATGTGGAGATACCCTCCCAAGTTAGTAACCATTTTTCTGGCCCGTTGGCCAAGGTCTCAAGATCACGGAAGAACGGGCTTCAGGGAGAACGCCCCTCTGTTCTTCAGACCCGGGGTGGGCTTTGGAGGCCAGAAGCTCCTGAGGGACAGCAGTTGTTCCAAGTGGTGGACCAGCCACAAGCAACGTGGTGGAAATTGCTGAAGAGGAGCGGGGTGTGGTCTTCCAAGGATCGGTCCAGAAAACAGGATGTGGGGTCAAGAGACAATCCTGGCTTGAAGTTGGGTCATATTGCCCTCAACGCTGCTCCTTGGGGGTCCTTCCCTCATCGCTGGTGTCCTAACAGTACAGGTGGTTCTCAACTTACAACCGTCCGTTTAGCGACCGTTGGGAGTTCCAACGGTACTGGGGGAAAAAGGGACTTACAACCATTTTTCAGACTTACGACCATTTAGCGTCCCCGTGGCCACGTGATCCAAATTCAGACGCTTTGGCGACCGGCTCCTATTTATGTCGGTCACAATGTCGCGGGAACACGTGATCCCCTTTGGCGACCTTCCCCGAAGTCAACGGGGGACGCCGGGCTCCCTGAGCGACCGTGGGACTAACTCGACAGCTGCAGCGGTTCACTTAACAACCGCCTTAGGAAAGATGCTAAAATGGGGCAAAACTCAGCTAGCAACCGTCTCGTTCAGTGATGGAAATTTTGGGCTCTGCTTTGGTCGTAAGTTGAGGCCTGCCCGTAGAGGAGGTGCCGAAGACATTGTCTTCGTGCCCAGCTTGGCTTCTCAACCCCTTTCTCATTTCCGGCCTCCACACAACCAGACAACTTCACAACCGCTATCACTCCCAACTTCACGACCACGAGTTGGTAGTTTAAGCCAATGGCTCGCATCCATTTACACACACACACACACACCAATTGCCCCTAATCCAATCAGGGCTATGGAATTGCTAGGGACACGGTCCCCGAGGGGCCCACGGGCGGGCAGCTGCCCTGGCGTAACGCCGGGCGCGGACAGCGTCGTCAACAACAGGCTCCGCCCAAGCTGTCAGGCTCCAGTGGAGACGACAGCTGCGGGAATTGTGACACGTGTTGGATGTCTTCGTGCCTCTTGGCAAGGGTTTCCGGCACAGTCGCGGCGGTGAACGGACCACACGGGGACAGGGGTGGCACATCTGCCAAGGGGCGGGTGCTGGCCAAGCAGACATCCCAAGCCGATACCCCCGCTTCTTTTTCATAGTATCCCCTTCTACAAGATCATCGTTCCCACTGTGGACACCATGCGGTACAACTACTTGGTGAACGCTCTCATTGCCAACCAACAGCCGGTGCTGCTGGTGGGCACGGTGGGCACCGGGAAGACCTCCATCGCCCAGGGGGTGCTTCAGTCCCTGGACAGCGTCAAGTGGGCCGTCTTGGTGATCAACATGTCGGCACAGGTAACGCGTTCCCTCCCTCCCGGCACCCTTGATCCAACCGGGACAGGAGACGGGCCTCGCTGGACCCGAGTACATAAAGCCTTCCACTTAATGATGATTTACTGAGCGAGCGAATGACAACAGCCCTGAGAACAGCGGCTTAGCCCTGCGTTCCAGACTTAACGGCCGTTGTGGCGTTTTCCCGCGGTCGTGGGATCGAATCTTGGCAACTGGCTCACATGAAAGGATGGCCGCAGTGTCCCGGAGGGGAAGGGCTCACGCGATCCCCTTTTTGCGACCTCCCGACGAAGCGAAGAGGGCGGGGAAGAGCTGGGTTCGCTTAACCTCACCACCGGGTGGCTAGCTTAAAACGATCGTGCTGATTCGCTTAACGGCGGTGGCGAGAAAAGTCGTAGAAATGGGACGGAGCTCATGGCGAGCTCCTTTTGGGATCACTTGACTCGCTTAACGATTGTGACAAAAACGATCGTCAAATGGGGCGCGGAATAACAGAGCTGGGAGGGACCCTGGGGGTCATCTAGTCTGACCCCTTGCTCAGGCAGGAGAACCTATGCCATGTCAGACAGGTGATTGTCTAGTGTCTCTTAAAAACCTCCAGGGATGGAGCGCCCACGATTTCTGGTGGCAAGCCGTTCCACTGGTTAATTGTCCTCACTGTTAGGAAGTTTCTCCTTTGTTCCAGGTTGCTTCTCTCCTTGATTATCTTCCACCCATTGCTGCCCTGCCCGTGGGCACTTTGGGGAACAGGTGGACACCCCCCCCACACCCACTTCTTCTTTATGGCAGCTCCCTCAAATAATAATGAAACACTGTGATCGTGTCACCGCTGGTCCTTCTTTTCCGAATAACAAAATAGCGGAGCTGGGAGGGATCTCGGAGGTCATCTAGTCCAGCCCCCTGCTCAGGCAGGAGATCCTACCTACACCCTTCCCGACAAATGGCCGTCCGCCAATCTCTTTTTCAGTCGCAACCTGGGGCTCTACTGCGGTCGTAATGCGGAGGGCGCCCCGCACTCCGAGGCTCTGGGTCCCGCTTCTGATAGGCGTCCCTCTTTTCCTCGTCCCGCAGACCACCTCCAACAACGTCCAGAGCATCATCGAGAGCCGCGTGGAGAAGCGCACCAAGGGCGTCTACGTGCCCATGGGGGGGAAAAGCATGATCACCTTCATGGATGATCTGAACATGCCGGCCAAAGACACCTTCGGGTCCCAGCCCCCTCTGGAGCTTCTCCGGCTTTGGCTGGACTACGGGTTCTGGTACGACCGCGCCAAGCAGACCATCAAACACATCAAGGTGAGGCCTCGCTGCACGGGGAGGGCGGGCCCCACCTGCGGCGCCCCCCCCACACTAGATCCCCAGGCCCAGCCGCGCGCCTGCCCGCCTGCCAAGGCGGGTTTGTTGGTTTTTTTTTTCCAGGCGCCTCTCCGGCACATTAAATGCGCTCACGTACCCAGCGCATTGTCTCTCCTTAGACCCCGGGTGGTTTGAAAACCCAGCAGCTGGCAAACAGAGACGTTTGTGCCCGGAATAATGGTTAAAGAGGCCGCCGTGTCTCTGAATTTCAGAGGAGAGGAGGGGGCCGGGCTGGCACAAGCCCCCCCATCCCCCCCGCCCAGGGGGCAGGGTGGCACGCGCCGTGGCAGTGATTATGCTCCGCTCTTTGTATGCTGCTGCTGCTTTCGTCTCTCTCGGCACAGAGGCGGCTAAACCCTTTGCAGCCAGAGGGTGGGCTGCGGGGAAAGGAGGGGGGGTGTCCTTCTTTTTCCCCCTCCCCTGGTTTTGATCCAGGAGGACGTCTGTCTCTTTTCCCACCCACCCCACCCCACCCCCAGGACATGTTCCTGATGGCAGCCATGGGACCCCCTGGCGGAGGACGCACGGTGATCTCCAGTCGTTTACAAAGCCGTTTCAATCTGATCAACATGACCTTCCCCACTGTAAGGGCTGTTTGGCGTGCAAGGGGGGGGGGAGCCGAGACGAGGAGCAAAGGAGAGAGAGAGAGACCCCCTCCCTAATCTTTCCCTGGCCCTCTCTCTGCTGGGTGGGTGGTCACCAGCTCCTGCAGAGGTGGTGCCCAGTTCAGACATCAGCCCACCGTCCCTCTGCGGAGGGCAGGGCTAGGATAGAATAAGAATAAGAATTGGAATGCAATGGAATAGAATAAGATAGAATAGAATAGAATACAAAATATGGAATGGAAATGGAAAGAATAGAATAGAATAGAATAGAATAGAATAGAATAGAATAGAATAGAATAGAATAGAATAGAATAGAATAGAATAGAATAGAATAGGATAGAATAGAATAGAATAATAATATACAGAATAGAATAGAATAGAATAGAATAGAATAGAATAGAATAGAATAAGAAATGGAAAGAATAGAATAGAATAAGAATAAGAATAGAATAGAATAGAATAGAATAGAATAGAATAGAATAGAATAGAATAGAATAGAATAGAATAGAATAGAATAGAACAGAACAGAACAGAACAGAATAGAATAGAACAATAATATACAGAATAGAATAGGATAGAATAGAATAGAATAATAATATACAGAATAGAATAGAATAGAATAAGAATAGAGTAGAATAGAATAAGAAATGGAAAGAATAGAATAGAATAAGAATAGAATAGAATAGAATAGAATAGAATAGAATAGAATAAGAATAGAATAGAATAGAATAGAATAGAATAGAACAATAATATACAGAATAGAATAGGATAGAATAGAATAGAATAATAATATACAGAATAGAATAGAATAGAATAGAATAAGAATAGAATAGAATAGAATAAGAAATGGAAAGAATAGAATAGAATAAGAATAGAATAGAATAGAATAGAATAGAATAGAATAGAATAGAATAATAATATACAGAATAGAATAGAATAAGAATAGAATAGAATAGAATAGAATAGAATAGAATAGAATAGAATAGAATAGAATAAGAATTGGAATGGAATGGAATGGAATGGAATAGAATAGAATAGAATAGAATAGAATAGAATAGAATAATAGAATAGAATAGAATAGAATAGAATAGAATAGAATAGAATAGAATAGAATAATAATATACAGAATAGAATAGAATAAGAATAGAATAGAATAGAATAGAATAGAATAGAATAGAATAGAATAGAATAAGAAATGGAAAGAATAGAATAGAATAGAATAGAATAGAATAGAATAGAATAGAATAGAATAGAATAGAATAGAATAGAATAGAATAGAAAACAGAACAGAACAGAACAAAATAGAATAGACCTGGAAGGGACCTTGGTGGTCTTCTAGTCCAGCCCCCCGCTCAAGCAGGGGAACCTATACCGTCTCAGACAAGTGACTGTCCAGTCTCCTCTTAAAAGCCTCCAGTGATGGATGATGGGGAGAGGTTTGTACTGGCCCTGCTGGCGAGGCACGGCTGGAAGGGGGGACTTGGTATCTCCACCTGCTTCTGAGCTGCATCCCATCAGGAGGTCCCTTGCACCTAACAGGACCTTCCAGTTGAGCTGGGATGGGGTCACCTTTTGGTCAACTCTAATTTGGGGTGAAATCCCCGTGGCTAAAACCCTTTTGGGGCTAATGTATCTCAACCTTGGCCACTGAAAGCTGTGTGGACTTCAACTCCCAGAATTCCCCAGACAGAAATTGGGGAGGGGGGGGCTCAATTGTGGCCTGTCTGTATTTTTCTCCACTTTGGCTGCTTTAAGACGTGTGGAATTCAACCCCCAGAATTCCCCGGACAGCATGGCTGTCCGGGGAATTCTGGGCGTTGAAATCCACACGTCTTAAAAGAGGTCAAGGTTGCCTTACATGCTCTCTTATTCAACATTTGATCCAGGTTTTCAATGCAATCCTTTAAAGGTTGGCTTTAACTCCTATTTTGGGCCAGGGGTTTGCAAGGGGGCCTCCTCCCCCAAATGCTGAAGCCCCTCCCACTCTAAAAATCACGGGGTCTCCTGGCGTAACCTCCGAGGGCCCCCCGTGTGATAGGCAGACGAGGGTTTTCCATCAGAACCAATCTACGCCCGGCAACCCTTGAAGACTATCCAGCTTGCAAAGAACTTCCAGGAAGGCAACTCCTGCAGCTGGAGGCTTATCTCAGACCCAGGTGGGGCGGGGAGGGGTGCTGTCCCGCCCCCACCCCCTACCCCTCTTCCTGATTTTTCTCCCCGTGGACAGGATTCCCAAATCCGCCGCATATTCGGCACCATGATCAACCAGAAGTTGCAGAATTTCGAGGAGGCCGTCAAGCCCATTGGCAACATCATCACCGAGGCCACCGTGGAGCTCTACAACAGCGTGGTCCAGCGGTTCCTGCCCACCCCGGCCAAGATCCATTACCTCTTCAACCTCCGGGACATTTCCAAGGTAGAAGCAGGGGTCCGTGGTGGCCCCTTCCTCCTCTCCAGCTAACGGGGGGCCCGGAGTCCGAATTATGTCACTGTTGAATGTCTAAGGAGATTCTCAGTCTTCTTCAGGTCCCGGTTGTCCCAAAGATGCTTTTTCAAGAGGCAAATGGACTTTCTGGTTCTTCTTTGAAGACCTTTCGCTTCTCGTCCCAGAAGCTTCCTCAGGTTCTGACTGGATGCTGGGGAAGGGAAGGATTTATACTCCTTGCAGGCAGCCGGTCCTTTGCCTTCTTTTAGAGAGCCATTGAGGCCACTTGGAGGTTTGTCCCAAAGGTGCTTTTTCAAGAGGCAAACTGGACTTTCTGGTTCTTCTTTGAAGAGGTTTCGCTTCTCATCCCTGAAGCTTTCTTCAGTTCTGATCAGATGGTGGGGAAGGGAAGGATTTATCCTCCTTGCAGACAGCTGGTCCTTTGCCTTCTTTTGGAGAGTCGTTGAGGCCACTTGGAGGTTTGTCTGTGTCCTCAGTTGTCCCAAAGCTGCTTTTTCGAGAGGCAACTGGACTTGTTTTTCTTTGAAAAGGTTTCGCTTCTCATCCCAGAAGCTTTCTTCAGTTCTGACTGAATGGTGGGGGAGTGGAAGGATTTATACACCTTGCAGACAGCTGGTCATTTGCCTTCTTTTGGAGAGTCGTTGAGGCCACTTGGTTCCCCATCATCCAGTCAGAACCTGAGGAAGCTTCCAGGGTGAGAAGCGAAACCTCTTCAAAGGAAAACAAAGAAAGTCCAATCGCCTCTCGAAAAAGCCCCTTTGGGACAACTGGGGACACAGATAAACCTCCAAGTGGCCTCAATCTAAAAGAAGGCAAAGGAGCAGCAGTCTGCAAGGAGTATAAATCCTTCCACTCCCCCACCATTCAGTCAGAACCTGAGGAAGCTTCTGGGGTGAGAAGAGAAACCTCTTCAAAGGAAAACAAAGAAAGTCCAGTTGCCTTTTGAAAAAGCACCTTTGGGACAAACCTCCAAGTGGCCTCAACGGCTCTCTAAAAGAAGGCAAATGACCAGCTCTCTGCAAGGAGTATAAATCCTTCCCTTCCCCACCATTCAGTCAGAACCTGAGGAAGCTTCTGGGACGAGAAGCAAAACCTCTTCAAAGGAAAACACAGTAAGTCCAGTTGCCTGCTGAAAAAGGCACCTTTGTCGCTGTTGAAGTTGCCTTCTCAAGAAACCCCATCGCCCTTGGCAAAGGGACGGGAGGGCGGGTGGGGGGCTGCAGGTGCTTTTCCACCGAAGCCAAGCCAGCCGACTCGCCTAGAGGAGCGACGGGCTCCCCGTACGCACGGCTTGCAAACCAGGTTCTGCCTTGGGCAAGGAAGCGAGTCTTCCTTAGCTCCTCAGAGTTTGGAATTAGGGAAGGATTTTCTCTTTATCCCGTCTTTTTTCCAAACGCCTTCGTCCTGTGGTTTCTTTCCCCCCCCCCCCGCCCTCCTCAAATCCTAAGGAATTTCCACCCTCCTCCCCCCCCTTCCTGCAGGCCAAGCAGGGAAGGCCTGAGGCCCACCCAGGTCTCTTTACGGCGAGCCAGAACGCGTGCCAGCCTTAAAATGTTTTCCTACGCCGCCCCCACGGATGCCCAGAGGCTGTGAGCATTAGGATTCCAAGCAGGGCAGAGATGCGGAGCGCACATCAAATGGGCACTGCGGCTTTGGAGACATGAAATGACGCCAAAATGTTTATCCCAGGTTTAAGCCCCGGAGCTCTCCTCCCGCACATCAAACGCAGCCAGGCGCCCGGGACCTGGCTCTCCGGTGCCAACCTGCCTCCCTTTTCAGCTGGCTAAGGGGTGCAGGGCAGGGCCAGAAATAGGGGTCCCTTCCCCCCCCAAAAGGAAGAGCCCACTCACACCCCGACCCCACCCCGTTGCTTCCCCAACTTCATCATTAATCCGTCGTTAGCACATTCTCCCGGGCGGCGTAAAGTAGGAGTATCCCAAGCCAGGCGGGCCCTATTTAGATCTTCACCTTTGTTCAATTCATTTACTTTTTTTTTTTTTGATCGTTCAAATGACACCTTGAACCGTAAAGAGCTGATGCGAGGAAAGGCAGATCAGGGTAAACAGGCAGGTTTCCCTGCAAAAAAAATAGGGAAGGGGGGGGACAGCATTTTAATTGAAAAGTTGATGACAGAAAGAAAAGAAGGAAGGAAGGAAGGAAGGAAGGAAGGAAGGAAGGAAGGAAGGAAGGAAGGAAGGAAGGAAGGAAGGAAGGAAGGAAAAGAAAAAGAAAGAGAGGAAGAAAGAAAGAAAGAAAAAAGCAAAGGAGGGAAGAGAAAGAGAAAAAAGAAAGAAAAAAGGAAAGAAAGAAAGAAAAAGAGAGGAAGAAAGAAAAAGGAAGAGAGGAAGAAAGAAAGGAAAGAGAGAGAGAAAGGAAAGGAAAGAAAAAAGAGAGGAAGAAAGGGAAAGAAAGAGAAAGGAAGGGAGGGAGAAAGAAAAAGAAAGGAAAGAAAGAAAGAAAGAAAGAAAGAAAGAAAGAAAGAAAGAGAAAGAAAGAAAGAGAAAGAAAGAAAAAGAAAGAAAGAAAGAGTAAGAAAGAAAGAAAAAGAGGAAGAGAGGAAGAAAGGAAAGAGAGAAAAAAGAAAGGAAAGAAAAAAAAGAGAGAGAGTAAGAGAAAGAGAGGAAGGAAGGAAGGGAGAAAGAAAAAGAAAGAAAGAAAGAGAAAGAAAGAAAGAAAGAAAGAAAGAAAGAAAGAAAGAAAGAAAAGAAAGAGAGAAAGAAAGAGAAAGAAAGAAAGATGAAAGAAAGAAAGAAAGAAAGAAAGAAAGAAAGAAAGAAAGAAAGAAAGAAAGAAAGAAAGAAAGAAAGAAAGAAAGAAAGAAAGATCACAACATTGGGATAACACAGGAGACCGTGTTTACTTCACCTGGTTTAAACTGATTAATTCTGGGCAGCTCGCAGCCAGTTCCAGCTTCTTAGATAATCCAATTAAATAAGGCTAGGTGTATTTTGCTTCAGTGAACCCTCTGCTCTATTGTTCCCTCTTAATTGTTAATAAATTGAGAGGAAGAAGAGAAACAGGACGGAAGAATTTCCTGCGGCTGTTCGTAGAGATAGCACAGAATATTTGTCGCTCAGGGTTGAACTGGGGAGGGGGCTGTTTCCTTGGTGCCCTCTGAGTGTGGCACTTTCCTTGCAGACGTTTCACGACCCAACTAGGGAACGTCACCAGTGCTCGAAGGGAAGGGAGGAGGAGGAGGAGGAGGAGGAGGAGGAGGAGGAGGAAGGACCGCGGGGATCCTTGGTGGTCTCTGAGCTTGGGGGTTTCCTTGCAGACGTTTCACGACCCAACTAGGGAACGTCACCAGTGCTCGAAGGGAAGGGAGGAGGAGGAGGAGGAGGAGGAGGAGGAGGAGGAGGAGGAGGAGGAAGGACCGCGGGGATCCTTGGTGGTCTCTGAGCTTGGGGGTTTCCTTGCAGACGTTTCACGACCCAACTAGGGAACGTCACCAGTGCTCGAAGGGAAGGGAGGAGGAGGAGGAGGAGGAGGAGGAGGAGGAGGAAGGACCGCGGGGATCCTTGGTGGTCTCTGAGCTTGGGGGTTTCCTTGCAGACGTTTCATGACCCAAGTAGGGAACACCATCAGGGCTGACGATGATCATCAAGCCACTTGTACATAACTGATGACATTCCCTAGCTGGGTCATGAAACGTCTACAAGGAAACCACCCAGATCAGAGATCACCAAGGACCCTGCACTCCTCCTCCTCCTCCTCCTCCTCCTCCTCCTCCTCCTCCTCCTCTTCCTCCTCCTCCTCCTCCTCCTCCCTGCAAACTCTTCTAGCACTGATGATGTTACCTAGTTGGGTCATGAAAAGTCTGCAAGGAAAACCACCAAGCTCAGAGAGACCTTTAGGACCCCTTAGCCACCCTCCTCCTCCTCCTCCTCCTCCTCCTCCTCCTCCTCCTCCTCCTCCTCCTCCTCCTCCTCCTTCTCCTGCTTGGCCTGGCTGAGTAGCAAAGCATCTTAATGGACCAGCCATTTCCCACCAAAAGGCTGGAGGGCAGAGAGGGCCCCTTCCCCATTGTGTCTAGCCACAGTCGGGTTTGTGTGTGTGTGTGTGTGTGTGTGTGTGTGTGTGTGTGTGTGTGTGTTGTGTTCAAGACCCTGCGCTTGTCCCGGATCTCCTTCAGGTCTTCCAAGGCATGTTGAGGGCCCACAAGGACTTCCACGACACCAAAGCCAGCTTGACCCGTCTCTGGATTCACGAATGCTTCAGGTAGGACCTCTGCCCTTCCTTCTTCCCTCAAGCCCATCGTCCTCCCCCGCTGGAGGGAAGGTGCCAGCTCCCCCTGCTGGGTTGGAGACGGCTTTGCAAGAGGCTGCTTTGAAGGTGGGGGGGGTTGGCGGTTGTCTCATGGCCCTGGCCAGCAGGGGGCGCCAGACTCAGTGGTGGCCAGGAAAAAGAAAAAATCATCTCATAATTATCGTCATCGAGGCGGGATGTAAATAAAATAAATCTAAGGTTGCCAATAGAGCTGGTCCTCCACGTTACGACCGCCATCCAGACCAGAATTTCTGGCGTTAAGCAAGGCGGCTGTTCAGTCGGTCGTGCCCAACTTTACGAATTTTTCGGTCACGGTGGTTTCAGCGATTCGTGGCAGTCCTTAAGCGAATGGAGAGGTCGTTAAACGAATCCTACCTCCCCCACCGTTGACTTCACTTGCGGGAATGTCGCAAAGGGTGATTGTGTGGCCCATGTCCCAAATTTTCATCCGATGAGCGCGGGGGGGGGCTAGGACGGTCGTAAGTGCGAGGACCGGTGGCAAATTGCCTTTTTCCCAGGTCACCGTAACTTGGAAGGGTCACTGTTTTGGAACGGAGGCAGTATCCCAGATGTAAGGCCACACCTGGGATCCCACATCCAGATGTGGCCGCCACATTAGCAAAACGTTCTTGAGACTCTGGAAAAAAAGAGAAGAGCAACTAAGACAGTTAGTTAAAGGCCTGGAGACTAAGACATCAGAATCAGAATAACAAGAGTTGGAGGGGACCTTGTAGGTCATCTAGTCCAACCCCCCGCCCAAGCAGGACACCCTAGACCAGAGGTCAGCAACCTGAAACAGTGAAAGAGCCACTTGGAACCGGTTCCCTCACAAAAGGAAAAACTGGGAGCCGCAAGAAATGTGTGCGCATGCACCTACATGCGCGCATGCGCAGAACAGGGTTTGACTGAAGAGTGGAGCCAAGGCGAGATATGCACCTACCTTGCATATTTGAATTGATTGAACTTTTTTAGTCCCGCTTTTTTGTTTTTTGGACTTCACATGGCAGAGGACTGGGAGCCGCATGCGACTCCGGAGCCGCGGTTTGCAGACCTGTGCCCTAGACCATTTCTGGCAGATGGCAGTCCAGGCTCTTCTTAAAAGCTTAAATATGTTCAAATATCAATTTCATGTTGAAATAAAAAGCAGGTTATCTCTCAGAATGGAATGGAATAAAACAGAACAGAACAGAAATAGAATAGAATTTTTTTTTTATCCCATTTATATCCCGCCCTTCTCCAAAGACTCAGGGCGGCTTACAAGCTTAGCAGTAGCCTTCATTCTATGTATAGGCCTGCTTGTTAGGGCTTTCACACACACCCCAAGCGGCATTATTACAAAGTCAGCTTAATTGCCCCCAACAATCTGGGTCCTCATTTTACCTACCTCGGAAGGATGGAAGGCTGAGTCAACCGTGAGCCTGGTGGGACTCGAACCTGCACTAATCGCAGGCAGCTGGTGTTGCTTAAGGAGGCGTTAGCCCACTGCTCCACCAACAATTAGAAATAAGGAATAGAATAGAACAGAACAGAATAGAATAGAATTATAATAGTATAGAACAGAATAATAAAATATAGAATAGAATAGAATAGAATAGAATAGAATAGAATAGAATAGAATAGTGAAATATGGAATAAAATAGAAATTAGAATAGAATAGAATAGAATAGAATAGAATAGAATAGAATAGAATAGAATAGAATAGAATAGAATAGAATAGAATAGAATAGAATAGAATAGAAATAGAAATTAGAATAGAACAGAACAGAATACAATAGAATAATAAAATATGGAATAGAATAGAAATAGAAATTAGAATAGAACAGAACAGAATACAATAGAATAATAAAATATGGAATAGGAATAGAACAGAACAGAACAGAATAGAATAGAGGTGGAAGGGACCTTGGAGGTCATCTGGTCTAACCCCACCCAACCCACCCAAGCAGGAGACCCTACACCATTTCTGACCGATGGTAGTCCAGGCTCTTCTTGAAAGCCTCCAATGATGAAGGCAACTTCTGTTCCACTGGTTGATTGTTGACTCTGTCAAGGATGTATGTGTTCTTCTTACATATGAAGAACGGTTGTAGTTTGATGAAAAGGAGTGACAGGATAGCCGTGTTCCAATATCTCAGAGGTTGCCACAAAGAAGAGGATGGTCAACATATTCTCCAAAGCACCAGAAGGCAGGACAAGAAGCAACGGATGGAAACTGGTCAAGGAGAGAAGCAACCTGGAACTAAGGAGGGATTTTCTCACAGTGAGGATAATTCGCCAGTGGAACGGCTGGCCACCAGAAGCTGCGAATGCTCCATCACTGGAGGTTCTTAAGAAGAGACTGGACAACCATTTGTCCGAAACGGTCTAGGGTCGCCTGCTTGAGCAGGGGGCTGGACTAGAAGACCTCCAAGGTCCCTTCCAATGCTATTCTGATTGACTCAACCAATGGTTGTAAGGCGAGGACTGCCCGTCTAAGGGTCTTTGGGCCTTTCTTCCCGCCGTCCTTCTCCGCAGGGTCTTCTCGGACCGCCTGGTGGACAGCCCCGACATGGAGACCTTCGTGGCTCTGCTGGGCGAGAAGCTGGGCACCTTCTTTGACCTGACCTTCCACCACATCTGCCCCAACAAGCGGTCGCCCATCTTTGGTAGGTGCCAGCTCCGCTTTGGCCACGGTCGTTAAGCGAATCATTGCGGTTATTAAGGGAATTTCCACGGCCGCTAAGCGAATCCAGCTCCCTCCATTGAGTTTGCATAATAATAATAATAATAATAATAATAATAATAATAATAATAGAGTTGGAAGGCACCTTGGAGGTCATCTAGTCCAACCCCGTGCTCAGGCAGGAAACCTTATACCATTTCAGACAAAGGGCTGTCCAGTCTCTTTGGAGGACAATTGGGAAGACAGCTTACATGACCCTGGGGGATGCTGCGGCAGTGTTCAAAACCATCATAAGTCCTTTGGCTCAGTGGCGCTGTCACTTTAAATGGTCAGTAAATGAACGGCTGTAAGTCGGGGACTATAAATTTCTCCTTAGGATCCTCCCCACGGTGTCAAATAGGCAGCTATCAAATATGTTCTGAGCTCTCTGGGGCCAATTTATTGACTCATCTAGAGAGAAGGACTAAGTAAAGAGGGAGTTAATACAGGTAAGTCCTCGACTTACGACCGTTCGTTTAGTGACCATTCAAACGGCCCTGGAAAAAAAAGTGACTTAAGGACCCTTTCTCCCGCTTACGACTGTTGCAGCGTCACCCCGCGATCCAAGTTCAGACGCTTGGCAACCGACTCTTGACGAAGGTTGCAGCGTCCCCCCCGGGGGTCATCCCGTGATCCGAAATCAAGACGCTCGGCAACCGACTCACATTTACGACGGTCGCGGCATCCTGGGGAGAGAGAGGGGGAAAGAGAGAGAGAGAGAGAGAGAGAGAGACGCGATCCCTCCCTTTTTTTTTGCAACCTCCTGACGAGCGGAGTCCACAGGGGAAGACCGTGCGGCTCACTTAACAACCGCAGTGATTCGCTTAGCAGCCGTGTCGAGGAAGGTGGTGAAACGGGGGCAAAACTCACTTCAGAAATGTCTCACGTGGCCGTTTCCCCCTTTCCAGGCGACTTCATGCGCAACGTCTACGAGGACATGGTGGACATGGGCGTCCTGAAGGCCGAGATGGAGCGGGCCCTGGGCGAGTACAACCGGTTGCCAGGGGTGGTGCCCATGAGGCTGGTGCTCTTCCGAGACGCCATCGAACACAGTGAGTGGGGCAGGCCGGGGGTCGGAGGGCGGGGGGAGAGGAACACGGGCAGAAGAGAAGAGCAGAGCAGAGCCGGAAGGGACCTGGGAGGTCATCTAGTCCAGCCCCCTGCTTATTCAGAAGACCCTGTCCCATTTCAGGCAAATATGTAATGTGATCAGAATAGAAGCTGGAAGGGACCTGGGAGGTCTTCTAGTCCAGCCCCCTGCTTATTCAGAAGACCCTGTGCCATTTCAGGCAAATATGTAATGTGATCAGAATAGAAGCTGGAAGGGACCTGGGAGGTCATCTAGTCCAGCCCCCTGCTTATTCAGAAGACCCTGTGCCATTTCAGGCAAATAGGTAATGTGATCAAAATAGAAGCTAGAAGGGACCTGGGAGGTCTTCTAGTCCACCCCCCTGCTTATTCAGAAGACCCTGTCCCATTTCAGGCAAATATGTAATGTGATCAGAATAGAAGCTGGAAGGGACCTGGGAGGTCTTCTAGTCCAGCCCCCTGCTTATTCAGAAGACCCTGTCCCATTTCAGGCAAATATGTAATGTGATCAGAATAGAAGCTGGAAGGGACCTGGGAGGTCTTCTAGTCCAGCCCCATGCTTATTCAGAAGACCCTGTCCCATTTCAGGCAAATATGTAATGTGATCAGAATAGAAGCTGGAAGGGACCTGGGAGGTCTTCTAGTCCAGCCCCATGCTCAAGCAGGAGAACCTATGCCGTCTCAGACAACTGACTGTCCGTCCTCTTCTTAAAAACCTCCAGGAGTGGAGCACCCAGGATTTCTGGTGGCAAGCAGCTCCGCTGGTTCATGGTCCTCACTGTCAGGAAGTTTCTCCTTAATCCCAGGTTGCTTCTCTTCTTGATCAGTTCCCATCCATCGTTTCTCGTCCTTCCCTCTGGTGCTTTGGAGAATAGCGTGACCCCCTCCTCTTCTTTGTGGCAGCCCCTCAAATACCAGAACACTGCTATCGTGTCTCCCCTATTTCTTCTTTTCTTTAGACTAGCCAAACCCAAGTTCTGCAGCCGTTCCTCCTATGTTTTGGTCTCCAGGCCTTGGATCCTCTTAGCTGCCCTTCTCTGCACTTTATCCAAGGTCCCAACGTCTTTTTTTTTTTTGCACTATGGTGACCAAAACTGGTTGATAAGAGCAGCCACAACTTCTGGAGATCCTGGCTGCTTCAAGGCACAGTAGGTGGTCCGCACGGCTGGTCCACTTGCCGGTGACTCTTTCCCCCCCCTCCCCTCTCTTGCAGTAACCCGTATCGTCCGGGTGATCAGCCAGCCCCGTGGCAACATGCTGCTGGTGGGCATCGGAGGGAGCGGGCGCCAGAGTCTGGCCCGCTTGGCTTCCTCCATCTGCGAGTACTACACGTTCCAGATCGAGGTCTCCCGCCAGTACCGGAAGCAGGAATTCCGAGAAGGTGGGTGGCTTGCTCACCTCGTCGTGAGGTCGAGAACCTTGTTCCAGAAGTTGAGTTAAGTTGAGCTAAGGGGGAATTCTGGTCCTTAGATTTAAAATACTTGGAAACTAGTTGAAAATAAGGACTCTGTCCCTTTAATGTTCAAAAATTAGACCTAAAAGGAAAATGAATTATTGTGAATATGTTTGATCTATTGATTAACTCAGGTTTTTATCTATCTATCTATCTATCTATCTATCTATCTATCTATCTATCTATCTATCTATCTATCTATCTATCTATCTATCTATCTGTGTCTGTCTCTGTCTGTCTGTATATCTATCTATCTATATCTATCTATCTATCTATCTATCTATCTATCTATCTATCTATCTATCTATCTATCTATCTCTTTATATCTATCTATCTATCTATCTATCTATCTATCTATCTATCTATCTATCTATCTATCTATCTATCTATCTATGTCTCTATCTGTCTGTCTGTATATCTATCTATCTATGTATGTCTGTATATCTATCTATATACAGTCTGTCTGTCTGTATATCTATCTATATCTATCTATCTATCTAGTCTGTCTATCTATCTATATCTATCTATCTGTATGTATGTATATGTGTGTGTGTATGTGCGTGTATATATATATGTATGTGTGTGTGTATATATTTATTTATATTTATATTTATACACACGCACACACATATATATATGTTGTGATTTATAAAAGGGGATATTTGTATTATCAAGTGGATGATTTAATATGGTGGGAAATAGATAACTTTTAGGAAATAGAACCAGATTATATTCAAATAGATAAAAATGTGTATTTTGGGTATTGGACTTTTTTATACAAATTGAGAATAAGGGAAATTTTGCTTACCTGAGGCTTGAAAATTATCCGTAGCAAAGGTTAACTTGGAATATTGATGAGAGACTAAAAAGTGGGTAAAAATTAATAACAGGGTATGGATTGTCTGCGAAGATGGAATGTAGTTAAGGTACGTATTAGCTAAAAGCTCATTGATCAATGTAATAACGATGTTTTTATCGAGTTGATATAATAAGAATTGTACTAGCTGCAATACGAGACAGTAACTGTTCAGGGAAAAAGAGAAGAAATATCTTGATGTTGCAACTTGAGACTTGCACTAGAGATTTTGTTATCGAACTATTGATTAACCCAGTCACCATGTTGCTTTTTAAACACCCAAGTGTAAAATTGGAAAAATCAATTAAAATTTTTTTTTTAAAAAAACCACACAGAATCTTCTTCCAGATGGGTCTAGGTGATGCGCGTGTCCTTTTCCCCTCTCCAGACATCAAGAAGCTGTATCGGCAGACGGGGGTCGACCTGAAGCCCACCACGTTCCTCTTTGTGGACACTCAGATAGCCGACGAATGCTTCCTGGAGGACATCAACAATATCCTCAGCTCCGGAGAAGTTCCCAATCTCTACAAACCGGATGAGTTCGAGGAGGTGTGTGTGACACGGGGCAAGCATCCCCTAGCTAGCCATCGCCGTCCTCTTGCGGGCTTGGTGGACGCTCTTGAGTTTTTGAGTAGATTGTGAGATGTTGAGACTCTGGAAAGAGTGGGGAGAACAGCAGCTCCCCTTCCCCCCGCCCCCGTTGGTCTGCCGGCTGGGGATCATGGGCGATTCCTCCCCACGTCTGGAGAAAACCCGCACTGCAAAATGCAGAATTTTGACAGCCCACGTCTATTCCATTCTATATTCTGTATTCTATTCCGTTCTGTATTATTCTATTCTATTCTATTCTATTCTATTCTATTCTATTCTATTCTATTCTATTCTATTCTATTCTATTCTATTCTATTCTATTCTGTATTTTATTATTCTATTCTATTCTCTATTCTATATTTTCTATTCTGTTCTATACTTTATATTCTATTCTATTCTATTCTTATCATTATTCTATTCTATTCTATTCTATTCTATTCTATTCTATTCTATTCTATTCTATTCTATTCTATTCTATTCTATTCTATTCTATTCTATTCTGTATTTTATTATTCTATTCTATTCTCTATTCTATATTTTCTATTCTGTTCTATACTTTATATTCTATTCTATTCTGTATTTTATTCTATTCTATATGTTATATTTTATATTCTATTCTATATTTTTATTTTTTATTTTATTTTAATTCCATTTATATCCCGCCCTTCTCCAAAGACTCAGGGCGGCTTACAAGCTTAGCAGTAGCCTTCATTCTATGTATATGCCTGCTTGTTAGGGCTTTCACACACACCCCAAGCGGCATTATTACAAAGTCAGCTTAATTGCCCCCAACAATCTGGGTCCTCATTTTACCTACCTCGGAAGGATGGAAGGCTGAGTCAACCTTGAGCCTGGTGGGATGCGAACCTGCACTAATTGCAGGCAGCTGGTGTTACTTAAGGAGGCATCAGCCCACTGCTCCACCATATTCTATTCTGTATTATTCTATTCTATTCTATATTCTACTCTGTTCTATTCTGTATTTTATTATTCCATTCCATTCCATTCCATTCTATTCTATATTCGACATTCTATTCTATTCTATTCTGTATTGTTCTGTTATATTCTATATTCTATTCTGTTCTATTCTATTCTATTCTGTATTTTATTATTCCATTCCATTCCATATATTCTATTCTTCTATTCTATTCTATTCTATTCTATTCTATTCTATTCTATTCTATTCTATTCTATTCTATTCTATTCTATTCTATTCTATTCTATTCTATTCTATTCTATTCTATTCTATTCTATTCTATTCTGTATTTTATTATTCCATTCCATTCCATTCTTAATCTTAATCTCATTCTCATTCTCCCTCCGCCAGATCCAAAGCCACATCATTGACGCTGCCCGGACGGAGGGCATCCAGGAGAGTCAGGACAGCCTCTTTGCCTACCTGATCGAAAGGGTCCGCAACAACCTGCACGTGGTCCTGTGCCTGAGCCCCGTGGGGGACCCATTCAGGTGGGGCTGGGCAGTGGGTCTCTCCAGACAAGGCGGGCGGAAGGTTCTGCATGGAGCAACAGCGCCCTCCAGTGGCCAAATTAGCCGTAGGTTTGGTGCACAGGTGGAAAGTTTCTAGAGCAGGTGGTCTTCCAGCTTGGCCCTTTGATGACTTGTGGACTTCAACTCCCAGAATTCCTCAGCCAGGCACGTGGTGTTATGTGGCAGGTGCTTGTCTGTTTGAATTCTCAAGTCCCAGAGCAGTTTAACTTTTATCATTTTCTACGATTTGTCTCTATTTTACGGTCCCACCAGTTCTGGCTTGCAGGCAAATGACATTTCTTGCAGATCTTCCAGTCCACCGTTGTTGCTACTTTGTCGTGCCGCTGCTTGTAGTCAGTCTGTGCGATCTTCTTGCAGCAGCTCACCGGGTGGTCCACTGTTTCTTCAGCTACTTTGCAGAGGTGGCACTTACTATCTGTTGCTGTCTTCTCAATTTTGACTTTGTATGTGTTTGTCCTTAAGGCCTGGTCTTGTGCAGCCAGAATTAGTCCCTCCGTCTCTTTCTTCAACTTTCCTGCTCTTAGCCATTGCCAGGTGTTGTTATTATCTGCTTTCCCAGCTATTTTTTTTTTAAAATGTACTGGCCATGTAGTGCTTTGTCTTCCCACGCCTCCGTTCTGTTCCTCATTTGGTCTTTCTTGTAGGCCAGTTCGGCCTCTCCAGTAGTCAGCAAGCCTTCCCGAGATACTAATTTCAGTGCATCTTCATCATTGTCCTTCAGATATTCTTCCAAAGCCATTTTTATTTTTTTATTATTATTATTATTATTGTTGTTGTTACATAAACCTTTATTCATAAACATGAAACTCAGCCAACTGAACACTCAAATTGACTGGTACGAATGGTTGACACAGGTTGCTGCCAGCATCCTAGGTATCAACCAGGTACTGTGGTTGTTGTTGTTATTATTATTATTATTATTATCCAGTGGAACAGCTTGACACCAGAAGTTGTGGGTGCTCCATCACAGGAGGTTTTCAAGAAGAGACTGGCCAGCCATTTGTCTGAAACGGTATAGGGTTTCCTGCCTGAGCAGGGGGTTGGACTAGAAGACCTCCAGGGTCCCTTCCAGCTCTGAATCTATGATTCTGTTATAATCAGTAGGACGAATTGCCGCCTGAAGTTGCGGGTGCTTCATCACAGGAGGTTTTTAAGGAAGAGACTGGGCGGCCATTTGTCTGAAACAGTGTACGCTTTCCTGACTGAGCAGGGGGTTGGACTAGATGACCTCCAGGGTCCCTTCCAGCTCTGAATCTATGATTCTATTATAATCAGTAGGACGAATTGCCGCCAGAAGTTGCGGGTGCTTCATCACAGGAGGTTTTTAAGGAAGAGACTGGGCGGCCATTTGTCTGAAACAGTGTACACTTTCCTGCCTGAGCAGGGGGGGGGTGGACTAGATGACCTCCAGGGTCCCTTCCAACTCAGCTATTCTGTCGCTCTGCCCCCAGGAACCGGATCCGCCAGTATCCTGCTTTGGTGAACTGCGCTACCATCGACTGGTTTTCAGAGTGGCCGAAGGAAGCCTTGCTGGAGGTGGCGGAAAAGTACCTGGAGGGCGTGGATTTGGGCCTGGTGGAAAAGGGGAGCCTCGACACGGTGAGTCCAAGCGGGGATCCCGCACACCCTGTCTGGGACTCGGGGAGATCTCGGGGTCCTGGCGGACGATCCCTTAAAGGTGAGCCAGCTGTGTATTTGAGGGGCTGCCCCAAAGAAGAGGGAGTCCAGCTCTTCTCCAAAGCTGTTCTGTACCAGCCTGCTACCGGCCCTGCAGAAAAGGCAGGGACAACCCCTTTTACAAGAAGGCAAGAAGAGGCTGGAACGAAGCCTGCCAAATTTATGAACATAAAAACATAAACAGAGCAAAGAGAGCAAACACGAACCAAACATGGGACAAATCTTTATTTCCTGTTTCGGCCTAACCGAAGGCCATCCACAGGCAGTAGTCACAACAGTGACAGCTCATATTTGTGTAAATCTAAAATTTACACACACACACAAACACACACACACACACACACATATATATATATATATATATATAGTTTATTCATTTTTTATTATATATATATATATATGTACATGTGTGTGTATGTGTGTGTATATATATGTACATGTGTGTGTATATATATATATGTACATGTGTGTGTATGTGTGTGTATATATATATGTACATGTGTGTGTGTGTGTTCTGTACCAGCCTGCTACCGGCCCTGCAGAAAAGGCAGGGACAACCCCTTTTACAAGAAGGCAAGAGGCTGGAACGAAGCCTGCCAAATTTATGGATACAAAAGCAAACAGAACAAGACACGAACCATGAAACAGGAGCTATTCAAACGGTTGCCTTCAGCAAACCAGCCCTCCCACGCATTCCCCTTTTTATACAGTTCAGGGCGTGGCTTCTCTCTGCCTCCTTCCGAGGTGCCCCATTGCCTTCCTCTGTTTACTCCTGATTGACTGCCTCCTGCGTCGGGCGTCCTTGAACAGGGCCGGCTGTGGGTCATCTTCATCCACGCTGTCAGGCTCACACAGCTGGGTCTGCGTCGTGACCAGGTGGGAGGGGCCTGGCTGAGGGCTCTGCGGAGCCTCAATATTATTCTCAGCAAGCTCTCCAACACCCCCCTCCTCCTCCTCCTCTGAGTCGTCCGACCCAACTGCCGAACCCACAGGCTGACCCTGAATCACAACAAAAGCCCCTGAAGGCAGGACAAGAAGCAACGGACGGAAACTCATCAAGGAGAGAAGCAGCCTGGAATTAAGGAGAAACTTCCTGACAGTGAGGACAATTAACCAGTGGAACTGCTTGACACCAGAGGTTGTGGGTGCTCCGTCCCTGGAGGTCTTCAAGAAGAGACTGGAGAGCCATCTGTCCGAAGTGGTATGGAGTCTCCTGCTTGAGCAGGGGGCTGGACTAGAAGACCTCCAAGGTCCCTTCCGTTGGCTGATTGTCCTCACTGTTTGGACGTTTCTCCTTAACTCCAGGTTGCTTCTCTCCTTGATGAGTTTCCATCCATTGTGGGTCTCTTGACAATTTGCTGCAGCCAACCCGGCACGGCCAACTCGTTGCAGGACGCTGTGGGACACGAGTTACTCTAATATCAAAGAAATGGTGGAATAGAATCATTAAAGGATGCAAAAGGAGGGATAGGGTGAAATTGGAACGGCCAAAATGAAAATGTTTTTCCCCCCTTCGTTTGAATAATTAAATTGAACTGTTAAATTGTCCTGCAGCCAGTTGGCCGTGGTGAGTTGGCCGTAGTGAGTTGTTCCATTCCCGAGAGGCCTAACCTAGAACTAAGGAGAAATTTCCTGACAGTGGGAACAATTAACCAGTTGGACAACCTGCCTCCAGAAACTCTGATTGCTCCAACACTGGAGGTCTTTGAGGAAGAGATTGGACAGCCATTTGCCTAGAACAGGGGTAGGCAACCTCGGCTCTTTTATGACTCATGGACTTCAACTCCCAGAATTCCTGAGTCAGCTATGCTGACTCAGGAATTCTGGGAGTTGAAGCCCATGAGTCATAAAAGAGCCGAGGTTGCCTACCCCTGGCCTAGAATGGTATAACACAGGGGTCTCCAAACCTGGCAACTTTAAGATTTGCAGACTTCAACTCAGAATTTCTGGAGATTTCCATGCTGACTGGGGAATACTGGGAGTTGAAGTCCCCCAAGTCTTAAAGCTGCCACCTTTGGAGACACCTAGTATAGGGTCTCCTGCTTGAGCATGGAGGGTTGGACTAAAAGACACCCCCCCCCCCGAGGTCCCTTCCAACTCTTGTGATCCTGTATTCCCGCTTTCCCCTAGATGCAAAAGCGAGTGGCTAAAATCTTTGTCACCATGCACTGGTCGGTGGCCAGGTACTCTCACAAGATGCTGCTGGAACTCCGGCGCCATAACTACGTCACCCCCACCAACTACCTGGAGCTGGTCTCCGGCTACAAGAAGTAAGGGGGGATTTGTGGGAGGGCGGGGAAACTCCCTCTTCCCAGGAGAAGGGTCCCACGTTTGGGGGACAGGAGAGTCAAAGGGCCGGGCCCCGGGGCCCCTTCAAGTCGCCCAGTGGAAGGGAAGGGACCTTGGAGGTCATCTAGTCCAACCCCAGTGGTCCCCGCAGCACAGGTCTTCTCCTGTCCGCCCCTTGGCAGGCTCCTGGCTGAGAAGCGGAAGGAGCTTTCCGATCAAGCCAACAAACTCCGCAACGGCCTCTTCAAAATCGACGAGACCCGGGAGAAAGTCGAGGTGATGACCCTGGAGCTGGAGGAAGCCCGGAGGAAGGTGGCCGAGTTCCAGAAGCAGTGCGAGGAGTACCTGGTGATCATTGTCCAGCAGAAGCGGGAAGCAGACGAGCAGCAGAAAGTGAGTGTCCGAGGTCGGCGCCACCCGTTTCCCGCCCGACCCCACGGTGGGCGCGCCGTTACCCTCTGTGTCTCTCTCCACTCTTCGTCCTCCCGCAGACGGTATCGGCAAACAGTGAGAAGATCGCCGCCGAGGAGATTAAGTGCAAAACCTTGGCTGACAACGCCCAGAAGGATCTGGAGGAAGCCTTGCCCGCCTTGGAGGAAGCCATGAAGGTAGGCCGCCACAGAAGGTTGGCACCGCCGATTGGCACCATGAAGGTTTGAGGAGAAGCCCGGGAGGAGTAGGGGACGATCCCTTAAACGCCAGCTGGCTGTGTGCGGCGGCAGCCCCAAAAAAGCGAATACGATCCTCGGTTGCGTAAACAAGAGGCGCGGAATCAAAATCACGCGCAGCGTCAGTCCCGCTTAGTAAAGCCTTAGTAAGGCCACGCCTGGAATACCTGCATCTAATTTTGGTGCCCCACATTACACAAAAGACGTTGAGATGCTGGAGAAAGCGCCGAGAAGAGCAACGAAGACGATTTAAAGGCCTGGAGACTAAAACGTACGAAGAATTGGGTTTGTCTCTAGTTTAACGAAAATAAGGACTAGTGACATGAGGGTAGTCTTCCAGTGTTTGGGGGGGTGGGGCTGTCACAAAGAGGAGTGGGGGTCCACCTATCCCCCAAAGGACCTGGATAAGAAGCGATAGATAGATGGAATATTGATCAAGGAGAGAAGCAACCTGGAATTAAGGAGAAACTTCCTAAAAGTGAACAACTCCCAGAATCCCCCAGCCGGCGTTGAATTCTGGGGAGGTGAAGTCCACAGATCTGAAAGTTGCTAAGGGGGATGGATTGGCTAATGGAGGGGTGGGAATCCCCGGAAGCCCCTCTTACCTTGAAGGGAAGGGGAAAAGAGAGAGACAAAAGAGGGGAGGGAGGGAGGGAAGGAGGGTGGAAGGAATAGAGATGGGAAGGGAAGGGAAGGAAGGAAGGAAGGAAGGAAGGAAGGAAGGAAGGAAGGAATCGGTGGAACGACTTGCCACCAGACGTTATGGGTGCTCCATCATTGGCAGTTTTAAAGAAGAGACTGGACAGCCACTTGTCTAAAATGGAATAGGGTCCCCTGCTCACGCAGGGGGCTGGACTAGAAGACCTCCGAGGTCCCTTCCAGCTCTATTCTATTCGAAGTCTAACTCACTCTCTGGCTTCCCAGGCCTTGGAGTCCCTCAACAAGAAGGACTTGACGGAGATCAAGTCTTACGGCCGGCCACCTACGCTGGTGGAGACCGTGATGCAGGCGGTCATGATCCTGAGGGGCAACGAGCCCACCTGGACCGAAGCCAAGAAGCAGCTAGGTAAGAGGTCCTGGGGAAGCCACCACGAGGGTCAGCCGGGCGTCGTCCACCTGTCTCCTCCGTGGGCAGACATCTCGGTTTCCTCGGAACAAACCCTCAACTCTCGGAGGGATCCAGAACCTGGTTTCTCTCCTGCGGAGGAGGTTAGGTTCTGGGCGGGATGACACGACGGCTTGGACCTGTCTTCTCCAGGAGAGCCCAACTTCATCAAGCAGCTGGTGCACTTCGACAAGGATAACATCTCCGACAAAGTTCTCAAGAAGATCAGCGCCTACTGCTCCCAGCCAGACTTCCAGCCAGATATCATTGGGCGGGTCTCAGTGGCCGCCAAGTCGCTCTGCATGTGGGTGCGAGCCATGGAGGTGAGGAGCAGCCTTCAGCCATGGGTGGCTACCCTTGGTCTCCAGCTCGGGGACCTTGCTAACCTCTCCCCTCTTGCCTCCCCTCACCCAGATGTACGGACGCATCTACCGGGTGGTGGAGCCCAAGCGGGCCCGTATGAACGCCGCCTTGGCCCAGCTGGCGGAGAAGCAGGCAGCCCAGGCCGAAGCCCAGGAGCGCCTCCGGGAGGTCAGTTCCGTGGAGCAGAGGACGATCCGGGACGGGGTGTCGCGGCCTTGGCCGCTGTAAGACGGGTGGACTTTCAGTTCCCAGAATTCCCCAGCCAGTGCTGAATTCTGGGGAGGCGAAGTCCACGGATCTGAAAGTTGCTGAGGGTTGAGAACCGCTGGCCCCGGGGGATGGATTGGGAAGGGGAAGGAAGGGAGGGAGGGAGGGAGGGAGAGAGGAAGGAAGGAAGGAAGGAAGGAAGGAAGGAAGGAAGGAAGGAAGGAAGGAAGGAAGGAAGGAAGGAAGGAAGGAAAAGAGGGAGGTAGGAATAACTATGGGAAAAGGAGGGAAGGAAGGAAGGAAGGAAGGAAGGAAGGAAGGAAGGAAGGAAGGAAGGAAGGAAGGAAGGAAGGAAGGAAGGAAGGAAGGAAAAGAGGGAGGTAGGAATAAATATGAGAAAAGGAGGGAAGGAAGGAAGGAAAAAAGAAGAGGGAGGAATAAATACGGGAAAGGGGAGGAAGGAAGGAAGGAGATGGAAGGAAGGGAAGGGAAATAGAGAGAAAAGGAGGGGTTAGGAGGTAGGAAGGAAGGAAAGAAATAGAAAAGAAGGGAAGGGAAGGAGAGAGAGGGAGGGGAGGAAGGAAGGGAAGAGGGGAAGGGGCACCAGGGGCGGCCTCGGTGGAGGGCCTGGAGACCCCTTCCCTCCCCTCCGCCTCCCCCCAGGTGGCCGAGAAGCTGGAGATGCTGAAGAAGGAGTACGAGGAGAAGCTGGCGCAGAAGGAGGAGCTGCGCAAGAAGTCGGAGGAGATGGAGATCAAGCTGGACCGGGCGGACAAGCTGGTCTCCGGCCTGGCGGGGGAGAAGATCCGCTGGGAGGAGACCGTCAAGGTGGGCCTCCATCCACGCCCCCCCCCCTCCCAGCCTCTCTCTCTGGCTCCCTGGGAAGGAAACCCCACCCCCCGCCCCGATGGGGGTCCAGCACCCCCTGGAGAGTCCTGGGGCAGCCAGGGTGAAGTCTGGGGTAGGGTGGGGGGTCTCCAAACTTGGCAACTTTATGACTTGTGGACTTCAACTCCCAGAATTCCCCAGCCAGCCTTCCCCTCCTCCCATCTTCCTTCCTTCCTTCCTTCCTTCCTTCCTTCCTTCCTTCCTTCCCTTCCCTTCCCTTTCCTTCTTTTTCCCATCTCTTCTTTCTCCCTCTTTCCCTCCCCCCGTCTTCTCTCTCTCTCTCTGTCCCCTCCCCTCCCTTTCCAACGCTGGCTGGCTGGAGAGAGTCTTTGGCTTCCCGCAGGGCCTGGAGGAAGACCTGGGCTACCTGGTGGGCGACTGTCTGCTGGCCTCGGCCTTCGTCGCCTACATGGGGCCCTTCCTGTCCAACTACCGGGATGAGATGGTCTCCCACATCTGGATGAAGCAGGTGAGCCTTCCTCCTCCTCCTCCTCCTCTTCCTTCCTTTAGCCCTGATGATGCTACCTAGTTGGGTCACGAAACGTCTGCAAGGGAACAACCCAGCTCAGAGACCCCCCCAAGAACCCCAGAGTTGTCCTCCTCCTCCTCCTCCTCCTCCTCCTCGCAATCCCTTCTAGCCCTGATGATGCTACCTAGTTGGGTCGTGAAACGTCTGCAAGAAAAGCACCAAGCTCAGAGAGCGCCAAGGACCCCAGAGTTCTCCTCCTCTTCCTCTTCCTCTTCCTCTTCCTTCTCCTCTTCCTCCTCCTCCTTTTCCTCTTCCTCCCTCCCTCCTCCTCCTCCTGCTCCTCCTCCCACTCTCTTCTAGCACTGATGATGTTCCCTAGTTGGGTCATGAAACGTCTGCAAGAAAAGAAGCAAGCTCAGAGAGCGCCAAGGACCCCAGAGTTCTCCTCCTCTTCCTCTTCCTCTTCCTCTTCCTTCTCCTCTTCCTCCTCCTCCTTTTCCTCTTCCTCCCTCCCTCCTCCTCCTCCTGCTCCTCCTCCCACTCTCTTCTAGCACTGATGATGTTCCCTAGTTGGGTCATGAAACGTCTGCAAGAAAAGAAGCAAGCTCAGAGAGCGCCAAGGACCCACACACACACCTGTCCTCCTCCTCCTCCTCCCTCCCTCCCTTCTAGCACTGATGATGTTCCCTAGTTGGGTCGTGAAACGTCTGCAAGGAAACCCCCAAAAGCTCAGAGACCGCCAAGGACCCCACAGTCCATCTTCCCTTCCCTTCCCTTCCCTTCCCTTCCCTTCCCTTCCCTTCCCTTCCCTTCCCTTCCCTTCCCTTCCCTTCCCTTCCCTTCTAGCACTGATGATGTTCCCTAGTTGGGTCATGAAACGTCTGCAAGGAAACCGCCCAGCTCAGAGAGCACCAAGGACCCCACAGTCCTCCTCCTCCTCCTCTTCTTCTCCTTCTCCTCCTCCTCCTCCCCCCCTCCTCCTCCACTTCCTCCTCCTCTCTGCAACCCCCCTCTCTTCTAGCACTGATGACGTTCCCTAGTTGGGTCCTGAAACGTCTGCAAGGAAAACAAGCAAGCTCAGAGAGTAACAGGGACCCCACAGTCCTCCTCCTCCTCCTCTTCTTCTCCTCCTTCTCCTCCTCTTCTTCTTCTCCTCCTCCTCCCCTTCTCCAGTAAAATCCACACTCCCTTTAAGATAAGATGAGAAGAGGAGAGGAGAGGAGAGGAGAGGAGAGGAGAGGAGAGAAGCTTTATTGTCATTTTTTTCACTGTGGGCACAACGGCACCCATCAAAAGTGAAATTTAGTTGCCCGCTCTCCAAGTGAAACACATACATGACACGCACACCTAAGCATACTATATACAGCATATGTGTAGACCCACCTGCCCTACATGTACATAACAAATAAATATTAAACACCGTCCATCTTTAGCCCTGACGACGTTCCCTGGTCGGGTCAGGAAACGTCTGCAAGAAAAGCGCCCAGCTCGGAGATCACCCGGGACCCCACAGCCCTCCCCCTCCCCGTTGCGACCGGGGGTGGGTGGGACTGCTGGGGTTTGGAGGCCCAGGTCTTTGTCCCGTCCTTCCTGCCTCGGAGAGGGAGGACCGGAACGACACCCCCACCCTCACCCCCTGGCGTGGTGGGCCTGGCAGGGAGGGATCCGGGTGGGGGGTTTCGGGGTGCCGAAGGAAGGCCAGCCTGATCCGGGCTCCTCCTGGCTTTCCTCCCGCAGATCCGGCAGCTGCATGTGCCCTGCTCGCCGTCCTTCACCTGCGACAGCTTCCTCTCCAACCCGACCGTCGTGCGCAACTGGAACATCCAGGGTCTGCCCTCCGACGACTTCTCCACCGAGAACGGGATCATCGTCACCCGGGGGAACCGGTCAGCCCCACGTCCTTCTGGGCCGGCCTGGCTTCGGGGCTTCCCGGGGGTGGGGGTGGGGGGGAGTCCGTCCCCGCAGGGGCCCCCCCAAGGGACCGAAGAGGTCCTGACGGGGCCTCCCGTCTCCCCTTAGGTGGCCTCTGATGATCGACCCTCAGTGCCAGGCCACTAAGTGGATCAAGAACATGGAGGCCAAGAAAGTGAGGAGCCCCCTTGACCCCCCCTCCCCTCCCCAAGCCTCTCCTCCCTCCCGCCCTCCTTCTGACTTTCCCCTTCCTTCCTTCCTTCCTTCCTTCCTTCCTTCCTTCCTTCCTTCCTTCCTTCCTTCCTTCCCATTCTCATCTCTGTCCCTCCCCCTCTCTTCCCTCCTGTTCTCATCTCCCCCTTCCTTTCCTCCCTCCCTTCTCTTTCCTATTTCCTTCCTTTCTTCCTCCCTCCTCTCTCCCTCCTTCCTCTCTCCCTCCCTTCCTTTCCTCCCTCCCTTCTCTTTCCTATTTCCTTCCTTTCTTCCTCCCTCCTCTCTCCCTCCTTCCTCTCTCCCTCCCTCCCTTTCCTCCCTCCCTTCTCTTTCCCATTTCCTTCCTCCCTCCCTCCCTCCCTCCCTCCCTCCTCTTTCTGATTTCCTTCCTCCCTCCTTTCCAATTTCCTCCCTCCCTCCCTTCTTTTTCCCATTTCCTCCCTCCCTCCCTCCCTTCTCTTTCCCATTTCCTCTCTCCTCTTTCCGATTTCCTTCCTCCTTCCCTCCCTCCCTCCCTCCCTGGCTTGGGCTGGGCTAGGGGTCCTGCGTGAGTCTCCTGTCCCCTCGTTATCAGTTTGGGGAGGAGAGGGGGCGCCGTGAGCGATGGTCCCCAACCGTCCCCGGCCTTCGGGACCCCCTCCTCCACCCACCCACCGGGCCCCCGCCCAGAGCCTTCCTCCTCCTCCTCTTCCTCCAGGGCTTGAAGATCATCGACCTGCAGATGCCCGACTACATGCGCATCCTGGAGACGGCCATCCAGCTGGGCTCCCCGGTGCTGCTGCAGAACGTGCAGGAAGAGCTGGACCCCACCCTGGCCCCCATCCTCAACAAGTCGGTCACCAAAGTGGGTGAGTGCCACGGGGGCAGGGCCCGGGGGGAGGAGGGGGAGATCCCCCCCCTTGCATTCCCTAATACACACACACACACACACCCGTGCCCGGTAGGTGGGCGCCTGCTGATCCGGCTGGGGGACAAGGAGGTGGAGTATCACCCCGAGTTCCGATTCTACCTGACCACCAAGCTCTCCAACCCTCACTACACGCCCGAGACCTCCTCTCAGACCACCATCGTCAACTTTGCCGTCAAGGAGCAGGTAGGCGCTCCGTCCAGATGCCCTCTGGGTGGCCCTGTCGGACCCATCCTGGGGTGGGAACGGTGGGCGACTCTGGGCGAAACACCCACTGGTTGCCCCCCTGCTTTCAGGGCCTGGAGGCCCAGCTGCTGGGCATCGTGGTCCGGAAGGAGCGGCCCGAACTGGAGGAGCAGAAGGACTCTCTGGTCCTCAACATCGCAGCCGGCAAGAGGAAGCTGAAGGAGCTGGAAGATGAGATCCTCAGGTGGGGCCCTAAAGGCGACGGACTCACAACTCCGTGCACAGAATAATTTGTGGCAGAGGGTGTGTGTGTCTGACCTTGGGAGCGTTAAGACTTGTGGCCTTCAACTCCCAGAATTCCCCAGCCAGAATTCAGCACGGATAGGATAACAAACATCACCTTTCTTAAATTGGAAAATTTTCTTAGTAGACTGTGGGAATGCAGCCGATGTAATATATCTTGACTTCAGCAAAGTGAAATAACAACAACAACAACAATAAATAAAAATGGCCCATGAGAAGTTAAATTAATAAACGTTGATTTACAGTAGGCGGCCTGACAATTAATTAGGAAACTGTTGTGCTGGCTGGGGGATTCTGGGAGTTGAAGTCCACAAGCCATAAAAGGACCAAGTTCGAAGACCCCTGCTTGTGGACTTCAACTCCCAGAATTCCCCAGCCAGAGTTCAAAATTCAGCATGGATAGAATAACAAACACCTTTGTTTGATTGGGAATCTTTCTTAGTAGATGGTGGGAATGCGGTCGATGTAATATACCTTGACTTCAGCAAAGTGAAATAATAATAATAATAAATGGCCCACGACAAGTTAAATTAATAAACATTAATTTGCAGTAGACGGCCTGACAATTAAGTAGGAAACTTGTGCTGGCTGGGGGATTCTGGGAGTTGAAGTCCACGCCTCTTAAAAGGGCCAAAGGTTGCAAAACACTGTAAGTTTTTGGGGGAAAGGATTTTGCACCTGTGTAGTTTCTTGGTGTTAGGAGCCCTGAGAGGAGTGGGAAACCATCACGGGAGAGGGGGTCCATTCCCCATTTTTTTAATCCATCCCCAGAATCCCTTGCAAGACGACAGTTCAAGATGGCTGACTTCCTTTCTTTGCAAAGGGTTTGAGATATTTAGATCAGAACAGAAGAACAAAGCTGGAAGGGACCTTGGAGGTCTTCTAGTCCAGGGGTCCCCAATCAGTGGGTTGTGGCCGACTGGCCGTTGGACCATGGAACAGGCTGGCCAATGTGCGTGCGTGTGTATGCACACCTCCTCACTTGTTGTAACACTGCGGCCACGAGGCACAAAAACAGGACGTCACTTCACAGGGTGCAAAAATGGGCCACCGCTGCACCTCGGGGAGCGAAAATGGGACGACGACACACCTCAGGGTGCAAAAACTGGATGCCGCCACTGCACCTCAGGGCATGAATACAGACCACCGCTGCACCGCAGGGCATGAAAATGGGCCACTGCCGCACCACAAGGCGCAAAAATGGATGCTGCCACGCCGCAGGGCGTAGAAATGGGCCACTGCCACGCCATGGGGCGCGGAAACGGGTTGCTGCCATGCTGCGGGGTGTAGAAATAAGGCGCTGCGCTACACAAGAACGGGGCAGGTTTAGTGAATATTACACGGGCGCTAGCCCTGCCTCGTTTGCGGCACACAACGTGCTCGCGGCCCTGTGTGCACGCATGTAAAATGCTTCCCCCTCTGTTTTCCTCCGGTCCGAGGTCACCAGAGGTCACCAATCGACAAAGGTTATAAAATTATAAAAGGATGCCAGAGAGATATGTTCCAAATTGCAACGGCACTAAAAAAAAAGGGACCGATTCTCACACAATCCCGGCAAGATTTCCGCAGTCGTGGGATCAAAATTCAGGCACTCTTAGCAACTGGAATTTATTTTTACCCTGGTATGATCATCATCCCACTGGCTTCCGAACAAGTAAAGTCAAGGGGGGGGGAGAAGTGGGATTCACTCAACGACCGTGCGATTCACTTAACGGTGGCGATTGGCTTAATAGCCTTTGGCAAATAGGTTGTGAAACTGAGTGTGGCTCACTTTAACAACCGCTTGTAAGAGGGAGACACAGGGTCCATGCGTTGGCTCAGCTCGTTGTCCTCCCGCCCACAGGTTGCTAAATGAAGCCACTGGCTCCCTGCTGGATGACGTGCAGCTGGTGAACACCTTGCAGACCTCCAAGGTGACCGCCACGGAAGTGACAGAGCAGCTGGAGACCAGCGAGATGACCGAGATCAAGATTGACACCGCTCGGGAGGCAAGTAGCCGCATTGCCCTTGGGTTCTTCTGCCACAGGCTTTCCAACCTTGGACACTTTAAGACGGGTGGACTTCAACTCCCAGAATTCCCCAGCCAGCCATGCCTCTTTTTTTTTCCTCCTATCTCCTAGAACGGAAAGATTGCAGAGGAAGGGATTCTAAGAGAGTAAGCACGTCGATGGGAATACGCATCAAAAGGAATGCATTAGTGACAGGGAATTCTGGGAGTTGAAGTCCACTCACCTTAAAGTGTCCGGTGATGGGAAGCCTCGCTCTACAGCAGGGGTTTCCAAACCCGGCAACGTTAAGACTTATGGGCTTCAATTCCCGGAATTCGTCAGCTAGCCTGTTTTTTTTCCACTTTGCTGAAGTCAAGATGTATTACATCAACCGCATACCCGCTGTCTATTAAAAAAATTATGAAAAAATGGAATAAAGGTAATCTAGCCACATTTGTCGTGGTCCTGTCCGTGCTGAATTCTGGTAAACCCTGGCTGGGGAATTCTGGGAGTCTTAAATGTCTGTGGAGGTTCTCAGTCATCCAGGTCATGGTTATCTCAAAGATTCTTTTTCAAGAGGCAACTTGGACTTTCTTGTTTTTCTTTGAAGACGTTTCGCTTCTTATCCCAGGAGCTTCTTCAGCTCTAACTGGGTGGAAGAGAATGGAAGGATTTATATTCCTTGCAAGCAGCCAGCACAGGTGACCTTGAGGACACAGGTAAACCTCCAAGTGGCCTCAATGACTCTCTAAAAGAAGACAAATGATCGGCTGTCTGCAAGGAGGATAAATCCTTCCATTCCCCACCATCCAGTCAGAACTGAAGAAAGCTTCTGGGATGAGAAGCGAAACCTCTTCAAAGAGAAAAACAAGAAAGACTACTTGCCTCCTGAGAAAGCACCTTTGGGACAACCACAACCTAGATGGCTGAGAGTCTCCATAGACATTTAAGACTTATGAACTTCAACTCCCAGAATTCCCAAGCCAGCGTTTACCAGAATTCAGTACGACAGGACCACAACAAATGTGGCTAGACTACCTTTATTGCAATTGTTGCTAGGATAATCTTTTTGATAGACGGCGGGTATGCGATTGACATAATATATCTTGACTCAACAAAGTGGGGAAAGAAAAAAAAAAGAAATTGCTGGCTGACAGATTCTGGGAATTGAAGCCCATAAGTCTCCAAGTGGATGAGTTTGGAGACCCCTGCTGTAAAGCGAGGTTTCCCAACACCGGAAACTTTCAGTTGGGTGGACTTCAACTCCCAGAATTCCTTGGCACCAATGCATTTCTTTTGACGATGTGTATACCCATCGATGTGCTTACTCTCTTGTAATCCCTTTCTCTGCAATCTTTCCGCTATAAGAAGTAGGGGGGTGGGAAGGCACGGCTGACAAATTCTGGGAATTGGAAGTGGCCGAGTTTGGAGACCCCTGGTCTACAGGATCCCCTTTCAGAGGCCGAGATGGGATAGGGGATAGAGGAAAGTCCCATTTCCCCCCCTCCCCCCGCTTCCATGTTGTGGCTGTTCCTCACTGACACGCACCCACACCCCACGCTGTCCCTGTAGGCCTACCGTCCTTGTGCCCAGAGGGCCTCCGTCCTCTTCTTCGTGCTGAACGACATGGGCCGCATCGACCCCATGTACCAGTTCTCCCTGGACTCCTACATCGACCTGTTCAACCTCAGCATCAACAAGAGCCACCGCAGCCACAAGCTGGACGAGCGAATCCGACACCTGAACGAGTACCACACCTACGCCGTCTACAGGTGCGCTGCCCGCCTCCGCCACCCGTGGGGGTCCGGGCACCCCCAACCAGAAGACCCCAGCCGCCCTTCCACCGTCCTTCGCCGAAAAAGGGGAGGGTTGCAAGAGGCAGGTGGCGGATCTGAGCCTGTACGGCAGCCTCAGGTTAGGATCGTAGCTAGTCCTCAACGTACAACAGCTTGTTTAGCGACTGTTCGAAGTTACGACGGCACCGGAAAACAAGTGGTGCAGCCTTTTTTTTCCCCCAGTTGCGACCGTGGCAGCATCCACGTGGTCACATGATCAAAATTCAGACGCTTGGCCACTGGTTCACACTTATGACGGTCCCAGGATCGTGTGATTTCCCCTTAACAACCAGGTTACTAATTTATCAGCTGCAGCGATTCACTTAACGGCGGCGGGCAAGGAGGTCGTAACACGGGGCAAAACTCGACCGAGGTCTTGCTTAGCAATGGAAATTTTGGCCTCCATTGCGATCGTAAGCTGAGGACGACCTGCGCAACGCAGGCTGCCCATTGCAGTCGTTAAGTCGTCGCGTGCTTTGGCTGGAAACTAGAAACAGTCGCCAGCTTTTTCCGCGTCGTGAAACGCGGCCGTTCGACCTCGGGACGCTGCAAAGCGCCCTAAATGAACCGGGTTGTCCGTCCCCGTTTAGCGTCCATCGTACCTTTGAACGATCCCTAAAGGACCGGCCGTAACAGTTTTGAGTAGGGGTTTTGTGGGGACCCGCCCAGGGACCATCTCTTTTCCTTGCGCGTAGGGAGCAGCCTGATGGGCCCCGGAGTCCTCCTGGCGAGGCGAGAGGAGGCAGAGGAGCCGGGTTCTGCTCCCACAAGCCCTGGGGAGGCAGCCGGGGCCTGAGAAGCCCCCCCCAGGCGGGGGACCCTCACCCAGCTGTCTCTGCTTTGCCCAGGTACACCTGCCGGGGGCTCTTCGAGCGACACAAGCTGCTGTTCAGCTTCCAGATGTGTGCCAAGATCCTGGAGACATCTGGCAGCCTCAAGATGGACGAGTACAACTTCTTCCTGAGGGGCGGAGTGGTTAGTCCTGGGAGGGGGGGACCGGGGGGGGCGGGCTGGGAGAGCAAACGGCTGCCAAAATCTAAAACCAAGAGACGAGTATTTTTTATTCGTTCGGAATTGTTATTGTCCTTGGCAAGTACAATCATTCATTTGGTTGCTTCCTTCCTTCTTTCCTTCCTTCCTTCCTTCTGTCTTCCTTCCTTCCATCTTTTCTTTCTTTTTCCTTCCCTCCCTCCCTCCCTCCCTCCTTCCTTCTATCCACATCTATCCATCCATCCATCTATCTATCTGTCTGTCTGTCTGTCTGTCTGTCTGTCTGTCTGTCTATCTATCTATCTATCTATCTATCTATCTATCTATCTATCTATCTATCTATCTCTATCTACCTACCTATCTACCTATCTATCTATCTATCTATCTATTCATCTTTCATCTATCTATTTATCTCTTATCTATCATCTATGACTGTATCTATCTTCTATCTATCTATATCCATATATCTATCTTTCATCTATCCATCTATCATCTATCTATGTCTTATCTATCTATCTATCTCTCATCTCATCTATCCATCCATTCTGTGTCTGTCTATCTATCTATCTATCTATCTATCTATCTATCTATCTATCTATCTATCTATCTATCTATCCATCCATCTATCTATCTATCTATCTATTCATCTTTCATCTATCTATCTATCTATCTCTTATCTATCTATCATCTATGACTGTATCTCTTCTATCTATCTATATCCATATATCTATCTACAGTATCTTTCATCTATCCATCTATCATCTATCTGTCTTATCTATCTATCTATCTCTCATCTATCTATCCATCCATTCTGTCTCTGTCTGTCTATCTATCTATCTATCTACCTACCGTGTTTTCCTGAAAATAAGACCCACCTCCAAAATCAGCCCCCCTTAAGATTGTCAGCCAGACAGACGCCTCAAGTATCGTATTTTCCCTGAAAATGAGCCCCAAATACGTGTCTTTTGGAGCCAAAATGAGCGTAAGAGCCGGCCTTTCTTATTTTGGGGGGGGTGGGGTAGAGCGGGGGGGGCGTTGCACGGCGCGCTCCCCCAGCCGCTTCCCCCGGGGCGGAGGATCTTCCTCCCAAGGCGCCCTCCTCCTTCTGCGTCCCTCCGGCAGGTGCTGGACCGCGAGGGCCAGATGGACAACCCTTGCACCAGCTGGCTGTCCGACATCTACTGGGACAACGTCACGGAGCTGGACAAGCTGACCAACTTCCACGGCATCATGAACTCCTTCGAGCAGTACCCGCGCGACTGGAACCTGTGGTACACCAGCTCCAAGCCGGAGAAGGCCCTGCTGCCAGGTCTGGAGTCCCGGCGGGCGCTCCCGCATTCAGCTGCCCGCTGCCCCCCTTCCACCACCCCCCCGAGCGACGACGCGGCGCGCCCCGAAGGGTCAGGAGCACCGAGAGGAGAGGATCTTTGTCGCTCAGGGCTGGACTGTGGGGGGTCCCCAGGGGTCTCTGAGCCGGCTGGCTTTTCTGGCAGACCTTTCGCCACCCGACTAGGGGACGTCATCAGTGTTATGTAGGGAAAACACAGCCACCCCCCCCCCCCAGAACGGAGGACGTTCCCTAGTTGGGTCATGAAACGTCTGCAAGGAAACAAGCAAGCTCAGATAGTGCCAAGGATCCCATGCGCCTCCTCCTCCTCCTCTTCCTCCTCCTCCTCCTTGTCTCCCCCCCCCTTCTAGGACTGATGACATTACCTAGTTGGGTCATGAAACGTCTGCAAGGAAACAATCAATCTCAGAGAGCACCAAGAATCACATGGTCTTCCTCCTCCTCTTCTCTTCCTCCTCTCCTCTTCCTCCTCCTTCTCCTCCTCCTCCTCCTCCTCCTAATCCTCCTGCTTGTCTCCCCCTCCCTTCTAGGACTGATGACATTACCTAGTTGGGTCATGAAACGTCTGCAAGAAAACAGCTAATCTCAGAGAGTACCAAGGCCCCCACAATCTTCCTCTTCCTCCTCCTCCTCCTCCTCCCCCTCCCCCTCCTCTCCAGAAACCCCACCCCCTTCCGGCACTGATGACATTCCCTCGCTGAGTCTTGGAACGTCTGCAAGGAAACCGCCCGGCTCGAAGACCCGCCCCCCAAGGACTCCGTAAAGGAGGAGCAGTTCAGCCTGCCCGCCGTCTGAGCCCAAAGCAGGGAGAAGGGTTCGCGGCCTGCCAAGAAGACCCAGGCCCCCCAAAGCCCCCTTTAGCAAGCCGAGGACATTGCTCTGCTCCCGGGGTGCAGAGAAGGTCACCTGGGGGGGGGGACTCCTGAAGACCATCTGGGGTGGGAGGCAGAGAGACAGTGGGCTCTCTGGCCCAGGCAGGCTTCCTCCAGCCCCACTGACCGTCTCTTCCTGCCTTTTCTCCCCCCCACCCCTCCACCCCCACCCTGTTCCAGGCGAGTGGGAAAACTCCTGCAACCAAATGCAGCGCATGCTGGTGGTCCGGTCTCTGCGGCCGGACCGGGTGTCCTTCTGCGTCACGGCCTTCATCGTCTCCAACCTGGGCTCCCAGTTTATCGAGCCCCCCGTGCTGAACATGAAGTCGGTGAGCGAGGAATCCCTCCCCTGCCAGGAGACACCCCCCACCCCACCCCCGATATCTTTCCCCGTGTGCCACAGTTCCTTTCGTTCTAGCGACCGTCCGAAGTTAAGACGGCACCGGAAAATTAGACTTATTTCCCTTTTTCACACTGGCGACCGTCGCAGCCGTTCCCCCCTCCCCCCCCCCGTGGTCGCCTGATCAAAATCTGGACGCTCGGCAGCTGATTCGTGCTTACGACGGCTGCGCGTTACGCGATCCTCCTTTTGACGACTGTCCGGCAAGCGAAGTCCAGGGGGAAGCCGGATTCACTTAACAACCGCGTGACTCAGTTAACAACTGCGGGGACTCGCTTGAGGACCGCGGCAATGAAAGGTCCTAAAGTGGGACCCGGCCGCTGCCTTGCTTAGCAATGGAAGTGTTGCCCTCGATTGTGGTCATAAGCCGAAGACTCCCTGTACTTTATTGTTCTCTGCCTGTAGTGCAGGAATCTGCCCAGAGTGACATTTTTCCTCTGGGAAAGACCAGATAAGGCTCACAGGCATTCCGTGTGTGTGTGTGTGTGTGTGTGTGTGTGTGTGTGTGTGTGTGTGAGAGAGAGAGAGAGAGAGAGAGAGAGAGAGAGAGAGAGAGAGAGGAGGGGAAAAAAGGAGGGAGGGAGAGAAAGGGAGAGAGAGAGAGGAAGAGGAGGGAGAGAAGGAGAGGGAGAGGAGGGAAAGAGGGAAGGAGGGAGAGAAAGAGAGAGAGGGACAGAAGGAGAGAGAGGGAGGGAGAGGAGGAAAGAGGGAGGGAGAGGAGGGAGAAAGGGAGGGAGAGGAGGGAAAGGGAAGGAGGGAGAGAAAGGGAGAGAGAAAGAGGGAGAGGGAGGGAGAGGAGGGAGAAAGGGAAGGAGAGGGAGAAAGGGAGGGGGAGAGAGGGAGAGGAGGGAGGGAGAGGGAGAGAGGAGGGAAAAAGGGAAGGAGAAAGAGAGGGAGAGGAGGGAAAAAGGGAAGGAGGGAGACAAGAAGAGAGGGAGAGAGAAAGGGAGAGGAGGGAGAAAGAGGGAGGGAGAGAAAGGGAGAGGAGGGAAAAAGGGAAGGAGGGAGAGAAGAAGAGAGGGAGAGAGAAAGAGGGAGAGAGGGAGAGGGAGGGAGAGAGAGGAGGGAGAAAGGGAAGGAGAGAGAGAAAGGGGGAGAGAGAGAGGGAGAGAGAAAGATCCTCTTGTATTTCTGACATGGTTCATTTTGCTCCTAAGTGGAGAGCTGCTGCATTTCCTGCCCATCTCAATCAATCAATCAATCAATCAATCAATCAGAATAGAGCTGGAAGGGACCTTAGAGGTCTTGTAGTCCAACCCCCTGCTCAAGCAGGAGACCCTATTCCATTTTCAGACAAGTGGCTGTCCGGTCTCTTCTTAAAAAGCTCCAGGGACGGAGCACCCACAACGTCTGGAGGCAAGCTATTCCACTGATTGCATTAGAATCGTAGATTCAGAGCTGGAAGGGACCTTAGAGGTCTTCTAGTCCAACCCCTGGCTCCCGCAGGCGATCCTACTCAATTCCGGACAAATAGCTGTCTGGTCTCTTCTTAAAGAAACCCCCCCCCCCAGTGTTGGCGCACCCACAACTTCTGGAGGCAAGGAGTTCCACTGGTGAATTATCCTCACCGTTAGGAAGCTTCTCCTTAGTTCCAGGCTGCTTCTGCCCTGGATGACTTTCCACCCGTCGCTTCTTCTCCTGCCTTCAGGCGCTTTGGAGAATAGCTTGACCCCCCCTCATCCTTGGGGCAGCCCCCCAAATATTGGAAGACTGCCATCGTGTCCCCCCTCGTCCTTCTCTTCATTAAACTGGACATCCCCAATTCCAGCAACTGTTCCTTATTATGTTTTAGCCTCCGGTCCCCGGATCCTCTTCGTTGCTCTTCTCTGCACTCTTTCTAGAGTCTCAACCTCTTTTTTTACATGGTGGTGACCAAAACTGGACGCCGTATTCCCAGTGTGGCCTTACCCAGGCCTTGTAAAGTGGTATTAACGCTCCGCGTGATCTTGATTCCGTCCCTCCGTTAATGCAGCCTAGCACTGCGTTGGCTTTTTCTGCTGCAGCCACACACCGTCGGCTCCTATTTAAGTGGTTGTTTACTCGGACTCCCAAGATCCCTCTCCACAGTTGGTACTATTCAGCCAGGTACCACCTGTCTCCTCCTTCGGGGCAGCCCCTCAAATCCTGGGAAGGCCGCTCTCCCCAGCTTCTGCTTTCTGCTTGCAGGTGGTGGACGACTCCACCACGAAGACCCCGCTGATCTTCGTGCTGTCCCCCGGCGTGGACCCCACCTCCTCCCTGCTCCAGCTGGCCGAGCAGTCGGGCATGGCCCAGCGCTTCCACGCCCTGTCCCTGGGCCAGGGCCAGGCCCCCATCGCCACACGCATGATTAAGGACGGGGTCCAACAGGGTGAGTGCCGGGCCCTCCCCCCCCCTCCCTCCCTCCCTCGCCGGGAAGGGGTGCCTTCCTCTTCCTGGCTCCGAAATCCCGGACGTTCTTTGCTGAGTCTCCTGGGGCCTTTCCCCCCTTCTCAGGTAACTGGGTTTTCCTGGCCAACTGCCACCTCTCCCTCTCCTGGATGCCCCAGCTGGACAAACTGGTGGAGCAGCTGCAGGTCGAAGAGCCCCACCCGTCTTTCCGTCTCTGGCTCAGCTCCAGCCCCCACCCCGAATTCCCCATCTCTATCCTGCAGGCAGGCATCAAGATGACGACGGAGCCCCCCACGGTAAGAGAGGGCAGCCCTTGGGAGGGGGAGAGGGGGCGAGTCTCCCCCGAGGAAGCCCCGCATGGGCCCATCCCCGCAGCGTGGTCTTCTCCAGGCCCAAGCGGTCAGTGTGTGTGTGTGTGTGTGTGTGTGTGTGTGTGTGTGTGTGTGTGTTCCGACTTGGCCCTTTTAGGACTTGTGGACTTCAACTCCCAGAATTCCTCAGCCAGCGTGAGGGAACTGTGACCTTTTGATGATTTGTGGACTTCAAGTCCCAGAATTCCTCAGCCAGCGTGAGGGAACTGTGACCCTTTTAGGACTTGTGGACTTCAAGTCCCAGAATTCCTCCGCCGGCGTGAGGAATTCTGGGAGTTGAAGTCCACAAGCAAGGGTCTTCAAACTTGGCCCTTTGATGACTTGTGGACTTCAACTCCCAGAATTCTTCAGGCAGCGTGCCTGGCTGAGGAATTCTGGGGGTTGAAGTCTACAAGTCATCAAAGGGCCAAGTTTGAAGACCCCCTGGAGTAGAGGATGAGGGTCTTCTTTCTATACCCAGGGTGTCCAACCTTGTCTACTTAAAGCCTTACGGAACAACTCCCAGAATTCCTTAGCCGGCTGTTGTTTTTTTCTCCCCTGCTTTGCTAAAGTCAAGATATATTACATCTACCACACACCCACCGTCTATTAACGAAATTACCCTGTTGAAAATATGCGTATCCTAGCTGCCTTTGCTTCTTGTCCTCTCCATGCTGAAATCTGGCAATTTCCTGGCTGGGGCATTCTGGGAGTCGAAGTCCACAAGTCTTCAAGTCGCCAGGCTTGGAGATCTCCGTTCTAGACAAACATACAACCTCGGAGTGATTGGATGGGGTGTTTGCAAGACCCCGAAGCACTGTTAGCCCCAAGGGCCAGCCATTGTCCACCCAAACCCTTGGTCCTTGAAGAACCAAAGAAGGTTGGACTGTGGCTCTGACCAGCTTTCCCAAACCAGCTTTCCTGGCTTGTCTCCCGCAGGGCTTGAAGGCCAACATGAAGCGGTTGTACCAGCTGATCACGGACGCCCAGTTCAACCGCTGCACGAAGCCCAGCAAGTACAAGAAGCTGCTCTTCGCCCTCTGCTTCTTCCACAGCGTCTTGCTGGAACGCAAGAAGTTCCTGCAGCTGGGCTGGAACATCATCTACGGCTTCAACGACTCGGATTTTGAGGTGGGCTCAGCGACACAGGCAGGCAGGCAGGGCAGGAGAGCCATTGGGAACGGAGAGGATGGTCTCTCGGGGGCCTCTCCGCCCTGGCTTTCTGGCCTGATCCTAACCTTAACCCTAACCCTAATCCTAACCTACTCTGGCTTTGTGGCCTGATGGCCTGACCTTAATCCTACACTAACCTTAACCTTAACCCTAACCCTAATCCTAACCTTAACCCTAATGCTAACCTACTCTGGCTTTGTGGCCTGATGGCCTGACCTTAATCCTACACTAACCTTAACCTTAACCTTAGCCTTAACCCTAACCCTAATCCTAACCCTAATGCTAATGCTAACCTACTCTGGCTTTGTGGCCTGATGGCCTGACCTTAATCCTACACTAACCTTAACCTTAACCCTAACCCTAACTCTAATCCTAACCCTAACCCTAACCCTAATCCTAACCTTAACCCTAATGCTAACCTACTCTGGCTTTGTGGCCTGATGGCCTGACCTTAATCCTACACTAACCTTAACCTTAGCCTTAGCCTTAACCCTAACTCTAATCCTAACCCTAACCCTAACCCTAATCCTAACTTTAACCCTAATGCTAACCTACTCTGGCTTTGTGGCCTGATGGCCTGACCTTAATCCTACACTAACCTTAACCTTAACCTTAGCCTTAACCCTAACTCTAATCCTAACCCTAACCCTAATCCTAACCTTAACCCTAATGCTAACCTACTCTGGCTTTGTGGCCTGATGGCCTGACCTTAATCCTACACTAACCTTAACCTTAACCTTAGCCTTAACCCTAACCCTAATCCTAACCCTAATGCTAATGCTAACCTACTCTGGCTTTGTGGCCTGATGGCCTGACCTTAATCCTACACTAACCTTAACCTTAACCTTAACCTTAACCTTAACCTTAACCCTAACCCTAACCCTAACTCTAATCCTAACCCTAACCCTAACCCTAACCCTAATCCTAACCTTAACCCTAATGCTAACCTACTCTGGCTTTGTGGCCTGATGGCCTGACCTTAATCCTACACTAACCTTAACCTTAGCCTTAGCCTTAGCCTTAGCCTTAGCCTTAACCCTAACCCTAACCCTAACCCTAACCCTAACTCTAATCCTAACCTTAACCCTAATGCTAACCTACTCTGGCTTTGTGGCCTGATGGCCTGACCTTAATCCTACACTAACCTTAACCTTAACCCTAACCCTAAACCCCAACCCTTGGCGGCCTGGCGGCCTGACCCTGACCCTGGAGCGTTGAGGAGTCTCCATCCACCTGCCTTCAAGTGGTTGGGAAAAGCCCATTTGGTGGATCTCCTTCTTGGCTTGGACCCGAGAACACGCCAGGGCTCCCTTCGTCTTCCCCCTTCCCCACCCCCTCAACACTCCCCTGTCCTCCAGGTGTCCGAGAATCTCCTGAGCCTCTACCTGGACGAGTACGAGGAGACCCCCTGGGATGCTCTGAAGTATCTGATTGCAGGGGTCAACTATGGCGGCCACGTGACGGACGACTGGGACCGGCGACTCCTGACCACCTACATCAACGACTACTTCTGCGATCAGACTGTGGCTTCCCCCTTCTACAAGTAGGGATTGTCTCTGTGTGTGTGTGTGTCTGTGTCTGTGTGTGTCTGTGTAAGATTGCAAGGGCTGGTGGGGCCGGGGAGGGAACAAAGCAGGAAGAACCCAACCTGGATCTCCACTGGCCCAGATGGAAACCAAACGTCTAAGGTTGATTTAGGAGACACTCCAGGCAGTTTTATCCTGAGTTTATTTACTGTAGAAGTACCTGGAGGAACAAACATATATCATACTCCTTTCCTCCTCCTGTTTTCCCCACAACAACAACAACCCTGTGAGGTGGGTTGGGCTGAGAGACCGGGACAAAATCACCCTGCCAGAGTCACCCAGCTGGCTTTCATGCCTAAGGCAGGACTACAACTCGCCATCGCCTGGTGATTGGCCCAGAGTCACCCAGCTGCCTTTCATGCCTAAGGCGGGACTAGAACTCGCCGTCGCCTGGTGATTGGCCCAGAGTCACCCATCCAGCTTTCATGCCTAAGGCAGGACTAGAACTCACCGTCACCTGGTGATTGGCCCAGTCACCCAGCTGGCTTTCATGCCTAAGACGGGACTAGAACTCGCCGTTGCCTAGCGATTGGCCCAGAGTCACCCAGCTGGCTTTCATGCCTAAGGCGGGACTAGAACTCACCGTCTCCTGGTGATTGGCTTAAAGTCACCCATCCAGCTTTCATGCCTAGGGTGGGACTAGAATTCATAGTCTCCTAGTGATGGCCCACAGTGAGCCAGCTGGCTTTCATGCCTAAGGCAGGACTAGAACTCGCTGTCACCTGGTGATTGGCCCAGAGTCACTCAGCTGGCTTTCATGCCTCTCTCTCTCTCTCTCTCTTTCCCTCTCTCTTTCCCTCCCTCTACCTCTCTCCCTCTCCCTCTCTCTGCAGGCTGACGGCGTTAGACACTTACTACATCCCCAAGGATGGCAACCTCTCCTCTTACAAGGACTACATCAGCCTGCTGCCTGGCATGGACCCCCCGGAGGCCTTCGGCCAGCACCCCAACGCTGACGTGGCCTCGCAGATCACCGAGGCCCGGACCCTCTTCGAAACTCTGCTCTCCCTCCAGCCCCAGACCACCCCCACAGGGGTGGCCGGGCAGAGCCGCGAGGACAAGGTACCCCACCCTCTTCCCCAAGCCCAGCTTGGCACGGTCTGAACTGCTTGCACCTTGGGCAGACATCCGAGGTGCTGCCCGCAAACCGGGTTTACCCTAGCGCGGTTGCCGGTCATCTTTGTTGCTCTTCTCTTCAGCTCCCCCTGGTGGTAAGCCAGGGACCTGACAGGTCTCTCTTCACCTTGGCCCTTTTATGACTCATGGACTTCAACTCCCAGAATTCCTCAGCCAGCATGCCTGGCTGAGGTATTCTGGGAGTTGAAGTCCACACGTCATCAAAGGGTCGTAGTTCCCTCACACTGGCTGAGGAATTCTGGGAGTTGAAATCCACAAGTCATCAAAGAGAAAGAAACCCTCCCAATTGTTCAAACCTGGCTAACCTCCACCCCCACTGCCCTCAGTTCTCCATGCTGGCTGAGGAATTCTGGGAGTTGAAGTCCACGAGTCATAAAGGGGTGATAGTTCCCTCACGCTGGCTGAGGAATTCTGGGAGTTGAAGTCCACAAGTCATAAAAGGACCACGTTTGAAGACCCCTGCTCTTGTGTGTGTCCTCCCTCCCCTTCCCCCCCCCCCGCAGGTACTGGAGCTCTCATCTGATGTGCGCAGCAAGATCCCGGAGGAGATCGACTATGAGGGCACCTGTAAGGTGCTCTCCACCGATCCCTCCCCTCTCAACGTGGTCCTGTTGCAAGAGATCCAGCGTTACAACTCCTTGCTGCAGATCATCAGGTGAGGGGTGTGTGGGGCGGTTAGGGTTAGCTTCTCCGGTTTGGGGTCTCCGTCACTGAGCATTCCCGGGTCAAAACATCAAGAGTTCTTCCCTTGGCAATCCTCAACTTACAGCTGCAACAGAGCCCAGCATTTCCGTTGCTGAGCGAGACAGTTGTTAAATGGGTTTTGCCCCCATTTTAGGAGCTTTCGGGCCACAATTGTTAAGCGAGTCAAGAAGGTCGCAAAAGGGGACTACCTGACCTTGGGTCGTAAATACGAGTCAGTTACCGAGCGTCTGGATTTTGATCACGTGACCACGGGGATGCTACAGCGGTCATTAAGTGTGAAAAACAGACTGGAGTCCCTTTTTTCACTGCCATTGTAACTTTGAACGGCCACTAAACGAACCGTTATAAGTCGAGGACTTGGCTGCAGGCGTCCTGAAGCGAGAATGCCCTGTTTCCACCTGGCAGTTCGGTTCTTTGCGGTGAATGATGATAGTTTAAGCCAGAGGTCTTCAAATTCGGCCCTTTTATGACTCATGGACTTCAACTCCCAGAATTTCTCAGCCAGGCATGCTGGCTGAGGAATTCTGGGAGTTGAAGTCCATGAGTCATAAAAGGGCCGAGTTTGAAGACCCCTGGTTTAAGCACTTAGAACCATGTTTCTCAACCACGGGCAGCTTAAGATGCCTGGATTTCAACTCCCAGAATTCCCCAGCCAGGAATTACAAGGAGTAACATAACAAGGGGTGAGAGGTTTTAAAAAATGAAATTTTAAGGTAAGCGCAGTCAAATTTAATGAAAAAGCATGCTTGGAAGGATGAAGTGGAAGTGGCTGTGGATGACAAAAAAACAGGCAGAGAAGGGAAATATGCCCGGGAATTTCTCGTCTTCCAATAGTTCATATGGTGACCATTCAAAGTTACAACAGCACTGAAATGAGAGACTTAGGACCATATTTACCTGGCTGCACAGGTAACAAAGAACTACGCAGATTTTACTTCCATACCACAGAATTCTGACTTAGTGCATATAAAATGAATTTTATAACCGTGGTTCTCAATAAAACGGATGAAAAGAAATTAATAAAATGCCACGGGAATGTCGAAAAGTGTAAACTCACAGGGTATAATTGGAGATAAGTTAAACTATCAAGACAAGAAGTCCTCGATTTACAAAGGTTTGCTTAGTGACCGTTCAAAGTTACGACGCTAAAAAAAAGTGACCTATGAAATGTTTTTCACCCTTAGCAACCTTCGCAGCATCCCCCAGTCAGGTGATCAAAACTCAGACTTGTGCTTATGACGGTGGCAGCGTCCCAGGGCTTTGCGATCCCCTTTTGCGGCAAGCAAAGTCCACGGAGACGGCAGATTCATTTAACAACCGTGTGACTTCACCACTGCAGCAATTCACTTAACAACGGGGGCCAGAAAGGTGGCAAACGGGGGCCAAAGTCCCCAGACGGCTGCCTCGCTGAGCAAGTGAAATTTTGGGCTCAACTGTGGCCGTAACTGGAGGACCAGCTGAATAGACTTTTACGGGGTGGATGATGAAGCGAAAGGGCCGAGGATGGGGGGGGGAAAAACCGCAGACGAAGGCAAAATTAGGTTGTGTGTAACGCGTGGGAAGAGATTGTTACCAAGTGTTCCTCTTCCTTCTTTGGGGAGCATGGGCTTTGGTGTGCTTGACGCCCCCTCCCCCCAAGGCCTAAATTGTCTCCCCTTCTTCCCCACCCCCACCGCTCTGACCCCGGCGCAGCTCATCGCTGGTGGAGCTGGAGAAAGGCATTCAAGGGCTGGTGGTCATGTCGACGGAGCTGGAGGAGATCTTCAACTGCATTTTCGACGCCCGCGTGCCCCCCATGTGGGAAAGGGTAGGGGGCTCCTGGTTCCTGCTGCTGGTGGCTGCCCCCTCCTCCTTTATGCCCCTTCCTTGAGGGGTGGGGGTCTCTTCTGCCCCACGGTCTCCAGCTTTGGAAACAAGGGAGACTTTGGCCACTGCAACACCGTTCCCTAGGATGGCCGCTGCAGGGACCGGGCCCTTCTCAACTCTCCGTGTCTCCTCCCTCCCCCCTCACACACACACAGGCCTACTCTTCCCAGAAGCCCCTGGCGGCCTGGACCCGGGACCTGGGCCTGCGGGTGGAGCAGTTTGCCCGCTGGGCGAAGACGGCTCACCCACCCGTCCTCTTCTGGCTCTCCGGCTTCACCTTCCCCACCGGATTCCTGACGGCCGTGCTACAGGCAGCCGCCCGGCAGAACAACGTAGGGAGGGGCGCGGGGATGCTGGGGGAGGGGGGGTGGATCAGCGGGTGGGCCGGGCGGGCGAGGTGGGTGCTGCTGCCCCCCCCCGGGTCCTCGGTGCCCGACACACCCTTTTTTTAATGTATATATATTTTGGGGTTGGGGCAGATCTCCGTGGACACCCTGAGCTGGGAGTTCATCGTGTCCACCGTGGACGACAACAACCTGGTGTACCCGCCCAAGGTGGGTGCTCCCTCCCCTCAAAATAAGAATCCCTCCCCTCTCCCCCCCCCAGTGAGCGTTGAGCACCCCCTCCCTTCCTGTTCCCCCAAGTAAACCCCCAGTAATTGCCCCCTTCCCCCCCTCCCCCAAGGTAAGCCCCCCCCCGTCCCTTCCTCTCCCCTCAACTACGCCCCTGCCTTCCCCCAGTAAGTGCCCCTCCCCTCCCCAAGTTAAGCACCTTCTTCCCTCCCCTCCTACCCAGCTAAACACCCCCTCCCCTCCGGTGAGCACCCCTCCTTCCCTCCCCAAAGGAAGCCCCCTCCTCCCCTGGGGCAGGTTCCCCCCTTCTCTTTCCCTCTCCCCCCCCCCCCCGCAGATGTCTGCTTCACCCTCTGCCCTCCCCTTCTTCCCCTCCCCCCCAATGCAGGAGGGGGTCTGGATCCGCGGCCTCTTCCTGGAGGGGGCCGGCTGGGACAAGAAGAACTCCTGCCTGGTGGAGGCCGAGCCCATGCAGCTGGTCTGCCCCATCCCCACCATCCACTTCAAGCCGGTGGAGAATAAGAAGAAGAGCAGCAAAGGTGGGGGTCTCCGGGGGTGGGGGGGGGGTCTGCGGGGCCTGGGGGGCAGCGCCGCAGCCCCCTCCCCTCGAGACTGACCTCTGGGGCCCTCTCCTGCCCCTCTCTCTCTCTCTTCTCTCCTCCCCCCCCCTTCCAGGCATCTACTCCTGCCCTTGCTACTACTACCCCAACCGGGCGGGCTCCTCCGGGCGCCCCTCCTTCGTCATCGGCGTGGACCTGCGCTCCGGAGCCGTGCCCTCCGACCACTGGATCAAGCGCGGCACCGCCCTGCTGATGAGCCTGGATGCGTGAAGTGGGGGGGGGGAGGGCGGCTGCGGGACCCCACCCCCACCCCTCCCTGGCTTCTGACACCCCCCCCTCCCTGACACCACCACCCCCTCTAGGAAATGAAATAAAGCTGGTTTTGGTGACCGGTTGGTTCTAGCTGCGATGCCCTCCCCCCGTCCCCCCCCACCTGCCTCTCTCGGGGGTCCCCAGCCTGGCTTGGCCCACACACCCCACTTGCTTGAAAAAAGGGGGGGGGGTTGAGAGGCTCCCCAGATCCAGGGCAGCAGAGATAGCTTTGGGGTGATCCCCACCCCCACCCTGCCAGAGACAAGAGTCCCTCCGATGCCCAGGGGGGCTAAAGAAGCTGCCACGGGGGGGGGGGGAAGTTGGGGTCCGGCTCATGCAGGAGACCTAGGGGGGAGGGGGCTGCCAGCTGGGCCCCTGGGAAAGAAAAGAGCCGGCTCCTCTCCTAGCCAAGCCAGGGTGGTCTACATGCCTCGGGGTGCCCCTTCCCCTGGGCAGGCGCGGAGCAGGGGGGGCGGGGTGAGTGGGGGGCGGGGCGGAGGGAGACTGAGTGACACCAGCCGGGAGGGGGGGCGGAGGGGGGGGGCGGAAAGCGCCGCGTCGGGAAATGCAACTGCGCAACCGGCGGGACTTTTCCAGGCACCGCCGCCCCCACGCGCGACGGGGGTGGGTGGGTGGGTGGGGAGCCGCCACCCCCTCCCTTCTCCTCCCCCTCCCCCGGCGAGGATGCCGGTGCGGCCCAGCGGCGGGGTCCCCGGCCGGAGCTGGGCTGGGCAGGGGGCTTCGCTTGGCCCGCGCTGCCAGGTAAGCTGCGGCCGGAGAAAGGGCGCCACTTCGCCGGACTTCGCTCCCGGGACGGCCGCTCACCCCGATTCCAGAAGGGGGGGGGTCTCCGGGTGGGAGGGGGGCTTTCATGCCCAAAGCCGGGTGGTCTGCCTCCTTACTCCGTGAATTTGCAAAGGTCCCGGGGAGGGGGGGGAAGGAAAGCATGGGGCGGGGGTCTTGCCTGACCCCTCCTCCTCCTCCTTTTGGCCCCTGGCTTTCAGGCCCAAAGGTGTGGGGAGGGTCTCAATTGGGGAGGGGGGACTTCGCCTCTCCTCCCCTCCTTACTCCGTGAATTTGCAAAGGTCCCGGGGAGGGGGGGGAAGGAAAGCATGGGGCGGGGGTCTTGCCTGACCCCTCCTCCTCCTCCTTTTGGCCCCTGGCTTTCAGGCCCAAAGGTGTGGGGAGGGTCTCAATTGGGGAGGGGGGACTTCGCCTCTCCTCCCCTCCTTACTCCGTGAATTTGCAAAGGTCCGGGGGGGGGAGGAAAGCATGGGGCGGGGGTCTTGCCTGACCCCTCTTCCTTTTGGCCCCTGGCTTTCAGGCCCAAAGGTGGGGGGGTCTCAATTGGGGAGGGGGGACTTCGCCTCTCCTCCCCTCCTTACTCCGTGAATTTGCAAAGGTCCCGGGGGTGGGGGAGAGGAAAGCATGGGGCGGGGGTCTTGCAGGACCCCTCCTCCTTTTGCCCCCTGGCTGCCGCATCTTTCAACCCCCCCCTTCCAGCGTGATCTCCCTGCTTTGAGTGGGGAGGGGGCAGGGAGGCTGGGCTGAGCCCCCTCCCCATGCCGGGGAGGGCGGAGGTTGCGCCTGCAACGTGCTGAGGTCGATTCTTGAGCCTCCTCCGGGCGGGGTGGGGGTGGGGGGGGTCCCTTTCGTGGATTGTGGATCCTCGTGAAAATGGGTAGGTGGGTGGGGGGAACCCCTCTCTGTCAACCTCCCCCTCCCCCCCTCGGCCTGGGGTCGTTTTGCGGGCTTGGCGACGCGGCCCGTTTGCACACGATGCTGGTGACCAGCACAACAGCCTGGCAAGGTTGCCTTCTGGGGCCCGCGGGACTCGAACCCAGCGCCCGCCAAACAACCCCCCTCCAATGCCTTGCAGTGCGACTGGCGTAACCGATCTCGGTTTGTGGGACCCAAACAAACCAGCTTGATTCTGGAGAGGCTACTTCTTCCTTTGCTGGGCTTCGGAACCAGCCTGAATAATAATAATAATAATAATAATAATAATAATAATAATAATAATAATAATAATAATAATAATAATAATAATAATAATAATGATGATGATGATGATGATGATGATGATGATGATGATGATGATGCAGAAAAAACTCAGAAATGGTGTTTTTTATTGCTTTTTCCCTATTTGGTTGTTTTGAAATTAAAACGAAGAAAAGGGGAGGGGGCGCTCTGGGCAGCTGACCTTCCTATTGGAGGGGGTTGACCAACCCCTTCCATGGTTTGGCCCAATCAGGACTGAGGGGGCTTGCCCTGTGCCATAGCTGCCTGCAGGAGGTGAAGTGGGCAGACTGTAGCAGTTAGAAATCAGGCAGGATCTGGTGGATTTATTTATTGGGGGGGCAATAGATCCAGGTTCAAGGCCTCCCTTTGGCCGTAAAGGTTGCTGGGGGGGGTCCCCAGAAGCCAGATTTCTGAATAGGAGACAGAATATCCCACCAATATATTTTACATCAGCATTTTTCTAACTTGGGGACTTGAAGATGGGTGGACTTCAACTCCCAGAATTCCCCAGCCAGGCTGGCTGGGGAATTCTGGGAGTTGAAGTCCACCCATCTTCAAGTCCCCAAGTTAGAAAAACCCTGTCCTATCCCATCATAATATTTGACTTCCCCCCCCCCCCACAATACTGCTTTCCTTCCAGGGACCCAACCACTGACAAGCCAAACCAAACCATGGGTTTGAATCCAACCACTCCATCGTAAACCTTAGTTTCTGGGTTTGTTTGCTGTAAATCCAAGCCCTAAATCCTGGCTTGGTGAGAAGAGTCTCAACGATCGCCTCGAAATGGACATTTGACTCTCCTGAACCCAGTGCAGGTCTTGGGCTTGGCTTTGGTTCTAGAGCTGGCCAAGGGAATCAATCACGAAGGCAGAGGGCAGGTAGTTCCTGAGCACGTGCAGAGTGCCATTTCTCAGGTAATGGCAAACGGCTGAAGAGGCGGACGTGGGCTTGTCCAGCGCAAAACCGAATGCTTTGCATTTGGCAATGTGGTTTTTCTCCAGATGCGGGGAGGAAGGTCCCATCGTCCCCAGCCAGAAGAGCCCTGGGGAGGGGGAAATGGGAGTTGTGATCCAGCAGCCTTAGGATCACAGCTGTTGGAAACGGGTGTTGTAATTGCAATGGATGTCCACCAGAGGGCAACCAAAGACTAGTTAAGTAAAAATGGGTTGGGGAAAAAAATAAACTTTTTTTTTAAAAAAAATCTGAAGAAAAAGACAGTACGGTGTAGTGGTTAAGGCTAGAAACCGGCCGACAGCGGGTTCTAGCTCTATCCTGGTCAGAAAACCAACTGGATGACCTTGAGCCAGCCATTTTCTCTCAAGCCCATTATGTGCCTGAGCATGTACAGAGTGCGTTTCTACAACCAGCTCTGGATTCCAATTCTGGATAGGTTTGTTGTTGTTTTTTTAAAATAAAAATTAAGGATTTGCTGCCT
>NC_138210.1:74241275-74411275 GCF_964194415.1 Vipera berus | reverse complement strand
GTGCCGTTGTATCTTTGAACAGTCACTAAATGAACGAGGACCGCCTGTATTTATGACAGTGTCCCTGGATTAAACGATTGCCGTTTGCTACTACCTGCCCGACCGGCTTCCAAACAAGCAAAATCAATAGGGGAAGCCGGATTCGGTTAATGACGGTGTGATTCGCTGAACGACGGCAGTGATTCGTTTAACCCCGGCCACACGCACACACACACACAAAAAGGAGAAAAGGTCATAAAATCGGGCGCCATTCCCTTTTTTCCGCCTTGCTTAGCAACGGGAACCCACCGTAAATCGGCGATTACCTGTCCTCCTTCCACCACCTGCTGGAGCGTTAAACCTGGGCGTTGCATCTGTCTCGGCGCTTAGTTCGAATCACCACCCCCACCCCCGCTGTTTCTGTTACCTGAAATCGGGTGAGGTCAAATGCGCACCGTCTGCACGTTTTTTGAGCGCCGCGTTATTTTATTTTGTTTTCTTCTCCCGGAGAAAAAAAAAATTGATGTCTTAGGCCTAAAATGATGGCCTGGGGGCAGCCCCGCTACCGTTGTCTGGTTCCTTTCCAGACCGGCTGGGATGATGGGACTCAGAGTCTGGCGGGCGTTGCGGAAGGATAGGCCTCGTCTTCGCAGCCACCCGGCGAGTTTGGCTCACGGCCCTTTGTGTACTGAACACACACACACACACACACAAACACGCACACAGCCCAGGCGCAACCAGGCGTGCTCGGAGGTTGTTGGGGGCCTCCGTTTGTGTGGTGGGTGAATGATTAACCTGCGGGTACCTTTGCTCTCACCTGGAGACAGGTGTGCCCCCTCCCTCCCTCCCTCCCGCGCTCTACCATCTGTCTGCCCTGCCCAGGCTTTGCCAGGTTTTGTTCTTTGTGGCCTCCGTCCCATCCTTCCGCGACGGAGGGAGGCCGGGAACGCCACTTTCCCAACGGGCGCGAGGCAACCACAGGGGCCCACGCAAACCTGCTCGCCCACCCACGCCCTGCTCGCACCTGGCAACCCCGGGCCCTGGCGCCATTTTGCCAACCTGTCCCGCGCCAACAAGTTCGGGCAGTTGCTCCTCGTTGCGGGGGCGGGAAGGGGGTGGGAAAGAAAGGGGCCTGGCAGGCGGAGAGCGAGTCCGCAGCAACCTGTATTTCCGGCTCCCGGCCGGGTGTTGTTGTTGCATCAAGTGGAAGGGAGTTCCGCAGGCGAACTGGCGTGCCAAGCCCCAACGTGGGCAGGCGGCTTCAGCCGTTGGAAGTTTGCTGCTGGCACAGACGGAAGGCCGGAGGTGGCTTCCAGGTTCGCACGACCGGGCTGTGGCCCATAGTAGTAACAACAGCGGCCTCTCCAATCCGAACAATTGAGCTCTGCTGTGGAGATGCATACGCGCACACACACGCACATGCACACACACGCAAGCACACAATTGCATTTGTCTGCCCGCTTGGAGCATGCGCCTCTGAGCTGGTGCAGAGTGCCGTTTCCTTCTGGCGGGCGCTTCGCCCCTGGCTCGCCAGGTTCTGGCAAGCTTGGAGAGGTGGTGGCGATGCGTTTGCGGCTTCCCTCCTGGCACACTCTGGCTTTTGCACACCCGCGGGGTGGGGGTGGGTGGTGCACACTCACAAGGGGGGGGGAGGAGGGGGGGGGCCAGGCTGGGCCTGCTCAGCTGCTGCTGCTGCTGTGCTTGCCTTGTTGCCATGGCAACAGCGGCAGGCCCGGTTTGCCCTCATCCCCAGCCGCCCTATGAAACTTTTCAGGCGGGATGATGTCACCCGCCCGGCAGCCAATGGCCTGGCGGCGACGGCTTTGTTGCTCGGGCGATGGGGAAGGATGGTGGGGAGGGGGGGGGCTTGGCAACAGCTGCTGAGGCCGGCACGTGCAGGCATGCACATCCACAGGGCACGCCCGGACACGCTCCCGCACACATGGAACACGCCTGCACATGCTAGCCGGGGAGGGGGTGTTCCTCCCTTCCCCTGACCCCAGAGCTTGGGCTGCTCCACCTGTGCGGTGGTTTGGCCTACCCTCCAAGATATTGCACCGGATTACGGTGCCCATCCTCCCCAGCCGCCGGTTTTACTTAAGACAGCTTTGGCTGCTCTTCCTGGTTAGGTCACGGCCTATCCTGCCCCCCGCTCCCCTTTTGCACGCCTCCAAGATAGTCCAGGCTGCCTGGGGGTTTGGACTACGGGGCCCATCCTCCCTGGCGGCCTACCTGGGGGTGGGAGTTAATGAAAGGCAGGCTGCGTTTCCCCCCCCCACACACACACACACCCAGAGAGGTGTTCCTGTGGGGTCACGGCCTAACCTGGCCACCTTTTTCTAAGATAGTCCAGGCTGCCTGGGGGTCTAGACTATGGGGCCCATCCTCCCCGGCTGCCGACCTAGGGGTGGGAGTTAATGAAAGGCAGGCTGTGCTCCCCCACCCCAACCCCCACCTTCACGTTGCAAGCTTGAGAAAATGAAGGATGGAAAACTGGGGATCACTTCGGGGGTCTCATTGCAACACAACGGAGACCCCCAAAGGGTATGAGTAACTGTCCCCCCTTTTTTCCTTTTTAGGGCCCCCCCACTTGTTCCCCCCCCCCCCCGCAGACCAGGGACTCGCTCTTGGCCATCCAGCCACGCACGGTGAGTGCAGTGTTGCCCTCAGAAGAGTTTCCCAGAATTCCCCTCTCTGTCTTGAGGGGGGGGGAAGGACTGCAATTCCCATCAGCCACCAGGTACTACTTGGGGGCCTTGAGGTGAGGAGGAAATCTAATTCGCCCAATTTAAAATGTGGTTTTTAAAAAACAAAAAAACCAAAAACCAGGCAGTCCCGGACTTACGACCACAATCGAAACCGGAATTTTTGGTCGTACGTTGAGGCACCATGTCATTAAATAGACCTGGGTTTATTCGCTTTCCCGAATGGGCATTTTTTGCTGTTTAACTGTTCATAAGCTGAGGACTACCTATACATAGGTATAATAATAATAATAACAACAACAACAACAACAACAACAACTGGAGTACCACTTGAACACCATCATCGGCATTGACAAATTCTCCATCAGTCAATTGCAAAAGGCGGCCTTACTAGGAACGGCTTCCATCCTGCGACGAGATCCGTAATACCATCAAACATCCACATCTGCCTATGCCGGGTCCTTGGTAAGGACTCGATAGGTGGACACAAATGCCAAATCCAGTCTGAACATCTGGCTGACTGTGCGATGATCAATAACAATAATAATAATAATAATAATGGTAATCCTCGGTTTACGACAGTCATTACGACAGACCTTCCGGGGGATACTTACCACTCAAATGGCTGGACCCTCCTGCATGCAGACCCTCAGCAACTGCCCACCCCCCCGGCATTTACAACCCTTTGCAGTGTCCCACAGTTATGTCGCTACGTTTTACGACGGTTTTTGCTAAAAGCTGGCGTTCCCATCCAGTTTGGGGGCAAATCTGGCCCTTAGCGAACCAGCGATCTGCTTAACAACGGCAGTGTGCGCTTTACCACCGCTGCAAAAAAAAAAGGTCGTAAAATACGGCTGCTCATGTCAATGACCCGATTTACCACCATGATAGTCAGGCTCCATTACAGCCGTAAGTCGAGGACTTCCTGGAATAACAGCAACCAAGGACCAGGAGGTAAAGAAAGACGTCCTGGAAGAGAACCACTTGCTGCAGTGGGGCGCGGGGGGAGGGGCGCCCTGGGGAAAGAGGGGGAGCAGCAGATTGGCCCCCCCTGCAGATGTAGAGTTTTGCCCCATTTTACGACCTTTATCGCCCCAGTTGTTAAGTGAATCGCCACGATTCCTAAACGAGTCACACGGTCCTTAAGCGAATCTGCCTTCCCCCATTGGTCGGAAAGCCGAGGGGAATCTCATAAACCCCGGGACGCTGCAACCGTCGTAAAGACGAGTCGGCGGCCAAGCGTCCGAATTTGGATGCGGCGACGGTCGCTAAGTGCGGAAAAAACGGTCCCGAGTCCCTTTCGTTTTGAGTGCCGTTGCAACCTGGGACGGTCGCTAAACGAATGCTTGTAAGTTGGAGGACTTCCTGTATGGGGGGTGGGGTGGAGAAGACTGAAGGCCTCTCCTGGCAAATTTGGGGGTGGGGGAGGTCTCCAACCTCTCTCCTCCTGCCCCCTCGCCTCCGTGGGGAAGGGGGGACAGGCAAAGACTCCTGCTGGGAGGGGGAGGGAGGAAGGAGACCCCCCCCCTTAGGAGATTTTGCAAAAGGGATGCACCAATTCCAGATGGTGAGTTGTGTGGGTGAGTTGTGTGGGTGAGTTGTGTGGGTGGAGGGGTGGGGGGGTGAGTCAAAGGGGCAGGGTCTCCGGGTCCCCAAGGCCTGTTTCTATTACCCCCCCCCTCTCCCTCCGCCCCCCCCCCTTGCCTTCGCTTTGCAAGCCGCTTATATAAATGGCTGCTGTTCCGGCTGTCCTGATTTGAACTTTCTGGTCTCTTGAATTGGCAAAGCAGGAGGAGGGAGGGGGAGGGAGGGAGGGGAAATTGCGTGGGGCTGAGGATTGACATATCCCCCCCCCTGACCCCCACCATCAGAGAGACGAGGAGGAGGAGGATCCGGTTGGGAAGTCAGGAATGTGGGTATGTGGGTCAGATTTTACAGCTGCAAAGGAGAGGTTGGCACTGGGGGGGGGAGGAGCTGCAAGATGCCTGTTCTTTTTTTGGGGAGGGGGGCAATTGGGAATTTCGCCCCTCCCCTTCCTTTCAATCTCCCTTGGCCTTTTATCTCCGGTGGGGGGGGGGGCTCAGCCCCTCCTAAGAAACCAAGAACAGAGGCGGGAGACCCCAAAACCTCTCTTTACTTGGGGTCTTTTGCCTCTTCTCTCTGCCAGCTGCACGCCGCCTGTAAAGAAACACAGGGCGTCCTCGGCTTACGACCACAGTAGATTTTTCTATCCCCAATTCAGTTGTTAAGTGAGACGTTGGTTGGGCGAGTCTTGCCGCCCGTTTTACGACCTGATCCCTGCCGTCGTGGGAACGCGGTCGCAAAGCGAAGCCGGCCCGGCCAAGGACATGGCGTGTCGGACAGTCGCGCCAAGGGGAGGCCGCGGCCGTCACAAATACGAACCGGTTGCGAATTGTGATATCCTGGGGAAATGCCGCCCAGGGTCGTCCGAAGTGAGAAACGGTCGTAAAGTCGCTTCCCCCGCGCCCCCCCCCAAGGCCCTGGCGACTGCCAGCGGTCACTAAGCGAACCGCGGGAAGACAAGGACTTAACTGTGAGAAAATAGATGGCAAAAAGCAAATCAATATTTTTTAAAAATAAAGGGGGGTCTCAGGGGCCATAGGCTTCCCTCCTGCCTCTTGCCCCCCCCACCCCAAATACAGTGGGGAAGGGGAGGGGTCTGGGAACCCAGTCAGGATTTTTGGAGTGTGGGGGGGGGCAGGACTTTTGCAGAAACAGGAGTCCCTGGAGGAGGAAGCAGGAAATAAGGAGACAAAGGGGGCAGGGGGGTGGGTGGGAGAGAGAGGGGGGGTGAGAGGGGCCAGGGTGTCCATTTTGCCCCCCCCCTCCGTCCTGGCTGCATCTGTTCCTCTCCCAGCGCTGTGTGGTCAGAGGTGGGGTGAAAGGTCACGGGGAGGGGGATTACACGGCTTCCGCACGTGCCCAGTTGCTGGGTAACCTGGGGAGGGGTCTCTCTCTCTTCCTCTCCCCCCCACGCTCTCTCCCCCTCCCCATTCAAGCCCCAGCTATAAATATTCCCCCCCCATGCCCCCTGGGACTCGGTTGGCTAGCAAAAGTGGGGGTGGGGGGTCAGCGTGTGAGTGGGTTCCCCACCCTGGAAGTGGGAATGGGCTCATCCCTGCTTGCCAGCTGATGGGGGAAGCCCCTTCCTCCCCCACCCACCCTGCTCCAGGATTGGTGCTCTGGAACGGGGTGGGGGGGGCGGGTGGGGGGGAGGAGGAGGAGGAGAGGCACTCAAGGGCACGCACTGCCTGCGCACGCACTCACGACCCCCCCTCCCCTTTCCCTGCAGACTCCATTCTCCTTATCGAGAATTGGGGTGGGGGGGGTGCGGTGGCCAAGTTGGGCATCCGGACCCCTTTGCCAGCTTCTTCCACCCCTCCCCCCAGATTGGGGAAAGCAGCCCCCCCTCCTCTCCCAACTCTGAAGGTTGTGTGTGGTGGGGTCTGGGTTGTTTTACTTCCCGGAAACGGACGGGATTGACCTGGGTGGGAGAGTTCGAACTCGGAGCCGCTCCTGAGCTGCTGCCCTGTCTTCCATTTGGGCCGCTAATATAGAGGGGAAGGGCCTCTGTCCCCTACCTACCCAAATACATACACACACACACACACAAACACACACACAGACCGTCTGTGGCTGGGTCCTCGGCTTACGACCACAAGGGAGCCCGAACTTTCTGTTGCTAAGCGAGACATTTGATAAGTGAGTTTGGACCCCATTTGACCGCCTGGCTTTTTCACGGTCGTTAAGTGCATCGCGACAGTCGACAAATGGGCAACTCGGCGGTTAAGTGAATTTGGCTTTCTCCCCCCTCCCCCACTGACTTTGTTCGCCCGGAAGGACACAAAAGGGGATTGCGTGACACACACACCCCCGGGACGCCACGCCCGTCATAAATACGAGTCGGTTGCCAAGCGTCCGAATTTTGATCGCCTGGTCGTGGGGATGGTGCAAAGGCCGTCGCTGTGGGGGGGGGGAAAACCGGTCCTCAGTCACATTTTTTAGCGCCGTTGTAATTTTGAAGGGTCGCTACGTGTGAACCGTTGTAAGTCGAGTTGGACACGAGTGGCCGTGAGGAGGAATTCTCTGGGGTTCGACTCGTTTCCTCCCTTTCGTGGGGCGGAATTCCTCCCTGCGAGGTGGGCTCGCCTGCTTAAAAATGAAAGGGGAAGAAGGGGAAAAACAGGATTTGATTTGGGGGTTAGGGTTGGAGTTGGAAGGGACCCCGGAGGTCTTCTAGTCCAACCCCCAGCTGGAAAGGCGGCCCGTTTGTAAGTCTGTGAGGGAGGCCACGGCAGTCTCAGGGAAGGTCCTGGCACCGGGGAGCAGACGTCGCCCAGCTCATGTCTCTTGAACCCGCCCAACTTGGAAACTGGCCCTGGGAATTCTAGAGCGAAGGCGTTCTGCTCTTGCTCAGAGACACTGCTGGGCGCAGCCGGGTGGTGTTTAGTGGTGCAACAGCTGGCACCAAAAGACGGGCAACCGTGTGGCACTCTGGCACCGACCCAACGATGGGCACCCGTTAGGTTGCCAGTCCGGGAGTTTTTGGGCGCCAGCATGGCGGGTGACTGATAGCAGGGGGCAGCCAGGCACGCTGGCTAGGAATTCTGGGAGTTGAAGTCCACCAGTCATCAAAGGGTCATAGTTGCCTCACGCTGGCTGAGGAATTCTGGGAGTTGAAGTCCATAAGTCATCAAAGGGTCACAGTTCCCTCACGCTGGCTGAGGAATTCTGGGAGTTGAAGTCCATAAGTCATCAAAGGGTCACAGTTCCCTCACGCTGGCTGAGGAATTCTGGGAGTTGAAGTCCACAAGTCATCAAAGGGTCACCGTTCCCTCACGCTGGCTGAGGAATTCTGGGAGTTGAAGTCCACCAGTCATCAGAGGGCCAAGTTTGAAGATCCCCAGCATACATTAAAAAAATGCAAACACGGCAAGCCTGCAACAGAAAGGCTGCTTGTTTTGAACGGTGTTGCGCCTTGGTGCCCGCTTTCTTACAGAATAATGGAAGGGACCTCAGAGGTCTTCTAGTCCAACCTCCCTGCTGGAGCAGGAGAGCCTGTGCCGTTCTTAACCATCTTGATGGAACCCGCAGGTCCCAATGAAAGAGAGACAGCTTCTGGGGAATTCTGGGAGTTGGAAGTCCACCAGTCTTGATCTGGCTGAGGAATTCTGGGAGTTGGAAGTCCACCAGTCTTGATCTGGCTGAGGAATTCTGGGAGTTGGAAGTCCACCAGTCTTGATCTGGCTGAGGAATTCTGGGAGTTGAAGTCCACCAGTCTTGATCTGGCTGAGGAATTCTGGGAGTTGAAGTCCACCAGTCTTAATCTTGCCAAACTCGGACACTCTTGGTTTGGAATATAGAATAAGAAGGGTTGGAAGGGACCTTGGAGGTCATCTAGTCCACCCTCACCGTTAGCAGGACAGAGGCCCGTATCCGGACCGGTCAGGGGCTCTTCTGGGGGGGATTATTTTGAAAACCATACCAACATGGAAGCGTAGAGGGGGGAGGGTGTTGGATGGTCCTTGGCCATCTCAAAAGGGGGTCAGGGAAGGGAGATCCCCAGGAGGGCCTCCCCCAGGACACGGGTTCAAGAACCTGCAGGAAAGAGGCCGTTGGGAAGCACCGTCTGCCATTCTGGGCACTGCCCGGGGGAGGGGGCCCCCATGGGTAGAGCAGTGGTGCAGAGGCAGCCTCCTCCTGCTTCCTTCCGGCACTAGGATGCCCACCCCCACACTTGCCCTGCCATTGGTGCCCCCCCCGCCCCCCCTTCGGGTTTTCAGGAAATGGACTTTTCCAGAGTCTCTTTTCTTCCTCCTCCTCCTCCTCTCTGAACTCTTCCTAGCCCAGTGCAGGGCCCTTCCTTCCTTCCTTCCTTCCTTCCTTCCTTCTTGTTTCTTCCCTCCCATTGTGCTTCTTCCTTCCTTCCTCTTTCACCTCTTGTTCCTTCCTTCCTTCTTCCTTCCCTTTCACTCAGTGCTTCCCTTTCTCTCCTTCCTTCCTGCTTTCCTTCCTCCCTCACTCCCATTTCTCTCCTTCCTTCCTTCCCTCCCATTTCTCTCCTTCCTTCCTTCCTTCCTTCCTTCCTTCCCATTTCTCTCCTTCCTTCCTTCCCTCCCATTTCTCTCCTTCCTTCCTTCCTTCCCATTTCTCTCCTTCCTTCCTTCCTCCCTCCCTTCCTTATTTCTTCCTTCCCATTTCTCTCCTTCCTTCCTTCCTTCCTTCCTTCCTTCCTTCCTTCCTTCCTTCCTTCCTTCCTTCCTTCCTTCCTTCCTTCCTTCCTTCCCATTTCTCTCCTTCCTTCCTTCCTTCCTCCCTCCCTTCCTTATTTCTTCCCTCCCATTTCTCTCCTTCCTTCCTTCCTTTCCTTCCTTCCCATTTCTTTCCCTCCTTCCTCCCTCCCTCTTTCCTCCCCTCTGCTCCCTCCGTCCTTCCCTTCCTTCCTTCCTTCTTTCTTCCCTCCCATTTCTCTCCCTCCCTTCCCTCCTTCCTTCTTTCCTCCCTCCCTCCCTTCCCTCCCGTTTCTCTCCTCCCTCCCTCCCTCCCCTCTGCTCCCTCCCTCCCTCTCTCCTTCCTTCCTTCCTTCCCTTCTTCCTCTCCTGCCTTCCCCGGCGGCGCCTCCTCCTCCTCCTCCTCCTCCTGCTCCTGCTGCTCCTCCGCCAGCCCGGCGGGCTCTCCGGCACATGTGAGCGGGCGCGCTGGGGAGGTGGGAGGGGGCGGCCTTGTGCCGGAAAGGGAGGGGGCGGAGGAGGATCCGTCTGGGCTGGGGAAGGGGGGGGAGGGAAGGGGGGAGGGAGGGGAGGGAGGGGGCTGGGCACGGAACACAACCCTCATTTCTTTGTTTGAGTAGAGCGGGCGGGGGGGGGGGCGCAGCCGAGCCAGCCAGCCGAGCCAGCCGAGCCGAGCCGAGCGAGCCTCAGCGGAGGGGATCGCGCTGCCAGAGAGCCCAGCTCCGGGCTGGATTTATCCCGCTTGGCCCGAAGAAGCCCGCCCGACTCGGCCCTTTTTTCATTCTTTCTTCTCGGGGCGGTTTTTTTTTTTTTGCTCCTTTCTTTCTTTTCTTTCTTTTTTTTTTCTCTTCCGGCCCTTCCGATTTTTTTTTCCTTCTTCGTCGTTCTTTCTCTCCTCGGAGGAGGAGGAGGAGGAAGGGGGGAAGGTTTGGAAAATTTACAGCTTTTTTTTTGCCCCTTCCTCCGTTTTTTTTTCCCTCCTTCCCAGCCAGGCGGAGGGGAGACCCCCGGCGAGGTCTTCTGCAAAGCCCCCTCCCCCCAAAAAAAACCCCTTAGCCGTCCTTTTCTGCAGGTAATGTTGCGTCTCAATCTCTCTCTCTCTCTCTCTCTCTCTCTCTCTCTCTCTCTCTCTCTCTCTCTTCCGCACCCCTCTTTTTTCTCTCCTCCGCTGTCTGTCTGGCTCCCCCCCCCCTCTTCTCTCCTCTCTTTTCTCTCTCTCTCTCTCTCTCTCTCTCTCTCTCTCTCTCTCTCTCTCCTCTCTTTTTCTCTCCAGCTCGGACGGACGGCAATGTTGGGGAGGGGGGTGGTGGAGGCTGGGTTGGACCGACCTTGCTTGATGTGGGGTCTGGGGGTCTCTCGGGCAAGGCGAGTGGCGTGTGGGGGGGGGTTGTCTGCCTGGGTCTGGGGGCTAGCCGTGTGTGCGTGTGTGTGTGTGTCTGTGCGTGCACCGAGGGCTTCCCTGGCTGCTTTGGGTGCCTTTGTTAACGGGTGGGAAGTAAAGTGAAGGGATGGCTAGAGGAAGCCCACCCCCCCCCACACACACACACGTCTGGCACAGGCCTGGCCTGCCTCCCCTCCCTCCCTCCTCCGGGTGGGCAGGCTGGCTGCCTCGGGGGTGCCCCCGTGCCCCCCTGGACGAAGCAGGGACCGGTCGGCCCCGGCTGGGCGCAGGAAGAGCTCGGCTCCGGCTTCCAGGCCTGCTTGGGGGGGGGGCTGCCCCCTCAAATGCGCTGCCCGGCCTTTCCAAGGAGGCACCGGGGTGGTGGTGGCTGGGAGTGGTAGAATTTGCACCTGGCACTCCTCGGAGTTGCTCCTATCCCGAGCTGGCTCCCGATCGGAGGATGCCAGCTGGGCGAGGGAGAAGTTGTCAGTGGGTTCTCTCGCCCCTTCTTGGGGGCAATTTGGCCTTTGGCATCCCAATGGGGGTCCCGGACCACCGCCAGAACCTCCCGTCCCGGCGTCTCCACGGCAACAAATCAGGATCAGGTCTTGGGTTCGAGGGCCGTTGACACCACCCCCACCCCCACCCCGCAAGCAGCTGTCTGCTGCCGGCTTGTTGGGTTGCCCAGCAGCTGAGCGGGCACTCTGGAGACAAACTAAGGATCCAGCCAAAATTAGGAATCCGGCAAACCAGGGATCCAGCAGACTAGGGATCCAGCAAACTTAAGGATCCAGCAAACTAGGCACCCAGCAACCTAGAGATTGTGGTTGAAAGGTGAGAGTTGGGGGAATAGCCCCTTCCTGGTTTAGGATCAGTGTAAATCCGGTGGAAGCGGCTAGCTGAACTGGTTCCTTAACCGCTCCAGTGGATCTTCTAGTTAGTCCCTTTGGGAGCCCAGCTCTGAATGGAGGGTCGGGTATGAAACAGATCCCCCCCTTTGTGTGTGTGTGTGTGTGTGTGTGTGGTGCCGGCTGATTTAATTCCTTTCTCCAGCCTGGATCAGACTAGCGGAGTGTTGTCACTTGTGCAACTTCCAACTTTTGCGGGCGCTCCGGGCACCTTCAAAGAGGGGCCCAGATGTCCCCCCGCCCCTCCAAAAAAAAACACAACTTGCTGACTTCCCTCCCTCCCCCTTTTTTTTTTTTTTGGAAAATTGGAGGAGAGGAAGTGGGAGGGAGAAAAATCAGAATTGTATTGTATGGTCAGTAGGATTGGGAACTGGATTGATTTGAGTTGGAACCGGAGCTCGCAAATGGGACGGTGATGGATGGAAGGGGAGCTAGGCCGTGGAAGTCGGGGTGAACTCAGCTGCCGCCCCCCCCAGAGGGCGGGGGGGGGGAGGAGAAAAAGGGGTCTGTTTCACAATCAAATGGGGGGGGGGGCTGGCTTAAGCTTTAGCAATTTGCTCAGCCAGCTTTGACTTTCCAGCCTCGGAGGGCGGAGGGCTGCGGGTGGCTGACTGCCAGAGGGAAGGGGGGGGCACAGAAAATCCGTGCCAAGCAAAAAAGACACAAAGGCTGTTGTGCGGAGGGCAGAATTGGGGGGGGGGGTTTGAGGTGGAACTTGGGGTGGGGGGAGTGAGTTAAAGGAAGTCTGTGAAAATGAAACGAGGGGGTTGAACAAGGCATTGTCTTGGTGGCTGTGCCCCTCAGTCTCTTCCCCCCCCCCCCGCAGCAGTTACAAAGACAGAGAGTGCTCCTGAGCATGTACAGAGTGGGTTTCCCCCCTTGGTTGGTTGCTTGGTTTTTGAACCAGGCAGGTTGAGGTTGAGAGGGAGAAAGCTGTGCCCGGAAGTTTAGTGGCAGATGATAGAGCTGGTGGTGGTGGTGGTGGTGTGTGTGTGTGTGGGGGGGGGGCTTTGTGTCCCCTCGATCCAGGTGTAAAGGGGTGCCTGGCCCTTTAAGAGTGCCCAGCTGAGACTGGCAGGGTGTGTGCACCCAGGCAAGGAAGGTGGCACCAACCGGTCGGGCAGGCAACCGATCCTCGCAAGCCGCCCGTCGCTGAGGACGGGACAAGCAGACGGGACGGGCCAGGTGAGGCCTTTGGGCCAAGCTTTGTTGTGTGTGTGTGTGTGTGTGTTGGGGGTGTCTTTCTGCTAATGCCAGGCGCGATTGGGGTGTGTGTGCAGAGATTTCCCCCCCCTTTCCCCCCACTTCTTTTGCTTTTAAATCAATGTTGTGTGTGTGAGAGAGAGTGTGAGAGAATGGGGTCCCCTCGCCTAGCTAAGAAACGGGGTGCAGGCAGAAATGGGGGGGCATACCAGTTGACTTTGTGACGCTGCTGCCCCAGGAATGGGGGGGGGAAGAAGGCACCATGTGCCACAGAGGCAGCCACGGGTGGGGGGGGTCGCCTGAGGTCATCAGGATGGTTCTCTGAGGATGAATGAGATATTTGTCATCCCCCCCCCCTAGAAATTTCCTCCTAACTGAGATCACGTGGCTTCCGAGGGGCTGGACTCCCAAGTCGCACTGGGAAGACACCTGGGTTCTCCTGCACCCCCTTTTCACGTGGCGGGACATGGCACAGAGCCACGGATTCCCTTGGGGGAGAAGAGCCCCACGTGGGAGGGGGGCTCCTGAGTCAGAACACCCCTGATTGACAACAACGAAGCAGGGGTCCCTCACGGGGCCTCCGAGCGGGCACCTCCGCCTGGCCTGGGACTACACTTCCCATCCCACACCCCAGCTGCCGTTGTGGGGGTGTCGGCCCTGCCCAGTTCTTCCAATTTCCGGGTCATTTGCATGTTCCCCAGCCTGGGAAAATTAAGAAGGAGACCCGATTGTGAAACCATTGCACATTGGGGAAGCTCGCTGGCAATTCTTGCTCAGCCGGAGTTGCGTGGCGGTCCCTCCTGGCTGAGTTCGGGCTTGGCCGATCGGCGTTTCGGCTGTGGGGAAACCATCCCAAAGGGCTTTGGTGGGGTGCCGGTTTGTGTGTGTGTCTGTGTGTGCGTTAAGAGTAACACCCACACAATCACTTGGAACGGATTTTTTTTTTAGACAGATGATCCCTGGGAATGTTTTCAAAGCGTGTGTGTGTGTGTGTGTCTCTGTGTGTGTGTGTGTGTATGTATGTATATATATATATATATATATATATATATATATATATATATATATATATATATATATATATATATATATATATATATATATATATATATACACACACACACACACATATATATATACACACACACATATATATATACATATATATATTTATATGTATACACATATATAAGTTACGTCGATGTGTGTCAAGTGGATTTATCTCTGTGTGTGTGTGTGCGCACACACATACATACACATGTGCATGTGTATATATGTATATATGTATACACACACATAAGTTACATCGATGTGTGTCAAGCGGATTTATATGTGTGCGTGTGTATATATGTATATATGTATACACACACACACACACACACACGTTGATGTGTGTGAAATCAGGCGTTTTATAGAATGCCAAAAATGAGCATTCCCACGTTTCCTAGGCGCTCTGTGCAAATGCCGAAAGTAAAGTGAAAGTGGTCCTTGACTTACGGCCACGAGGGAGCTCCAGATTTCTGTTGCAAACCGAGATATTTGTCAAGCGAGCTTTGCCCCGTTTTGCGACCTTGTTCAACCCGGGTGTGCAGTGAATCGCTGCGGCCGTTAAGTGAGTCACACGGCAGGTAAGTGAACCCGGCTTGCCCTGTGGAGTTTGCTTTGTCGGAAGGTCGCAAAAGGGGATCGCGTGACACTTCACCACCCCCGGGATGCTGCAGCCGTCGTAACTACGAATTGGTCACCAAGCGTCTGAATTTTAATCCCCTGACCACGGGGGATGCCACAACGGTCGTTAAGTGTGAAAAACAATCCTTAAGACTGGACAGTCACCTGTCTGAGACGGTATAGGTTCTCCTGCTTGAGCAGGGGGCTGGACTAGAAGACCTCCAGGGTCCCTTTCCAGCTCTGTTCTATTCTATTCACTTTTTTCAGTACTGCTGTAACTTTGATCACTCAGTAAATGAACTGTTGTAAGTAGAGGACTTACTTGCAGAGAATCCTTCTGCTAAAATGCCATCCTAGGCTTCCTTGCTGAAGCAAGTACGCCAATACGGGTCTCTTTTCTCTTGGTTTTATAAAGTAAAGGAAGTCCTGTATTTTATTTTGCATTTCTTCTCCGTTTTCATGCATGTCATTTTGAATAAAGGCTTAGTTTGCCTAAATACTTGGCCTAAATAGCTCGTCCTTCTGCAAAATGCCTAGGTATTATATAATGTGTGTGTGTGTGTGTGTATGTATGTGTGTGTATATATATATATATATATATATATATATATATATATATATATATATATATATATATATATATATATATATATATATATATATATATATATATATATATATATATATATATATATATATATATATATATATTTAATTAAATTTTTATACCGCCCTATTCCCGAAGGACTCAGGGCGGTTTACAGGGCAACATAAAATATGATAGAAAAATAGTATAAATTAAAATAGATTAAATTACATATTACATTATATGTATGTATGTATATATATATATATATATATATATATATATATATATATATATATATATATATATATATATATATATATATATATATATATATATATATATATATATATATATATATATATATATATATATAGTATATAGTATATAGTATATAGTATATAGTATTATATATAATATATAATGGCTAGGCTAGGGAATGCATATAACATAATAAAAAGTAAAAGATGTTTCATACTTTGCCTAAAAACCTCCCACATTCTGCAGATCTCCTATTCAGGATATGCCATGCCAGCTTTTTACACGGCACCAGTCCTCGATTTACAACAGCTCATTTAGTGACCAAAGTTGCAACAGGACTGAGAAAAATGACTTAGGACCGTTTATCACACTTAGCGACCATCGCAGCAGCATCCCCAACGATCATATGGTCAAAATTTGGCAAGGGATTCACATTTATGACGGTCGCAGCGTCCCAGTGAGTGTGTGTGTGTTTGTGTGTGTGTGTGTGTGTGTGATGTGATCCCCTTCGGCGACCTTGCGACCAGCAAAGTCAATGGGGAAAGCGGCCTCGCTTAACGACCAGCTGCAGGGATCGACTTAACAACAGCAGCGAGGAAGGTCGTAAAACGGGGCAAAAATCCCCTCGACAAGTGTCTCGTTTAGCGGCGGAAATTGGGGACTCGACTGAGGTTGTAAAGCGAGGACTGCCTGTATATATTAAGTGGATATTGCCGCGGCCGGCCGGATCTTTCCCAACGGCGAAGTTTTTGAATCACTTTGGCCCAAAACACCTGAAAGAAATTCTCCTTTTTCTAAATTTATTTATTTATTTTATTTTATTTAACTTTACCCCACCCTCCCAGTCTGAAGTGCCGTTGCCGTCCTTTGCACACTGGCCTCACAATTTGCCCAAATGCAAACGTGTGTTTGTGTGTGTCTTTAATCAGTTCGGTGCTTTCCTTGCCTTATCAACGTAGGTGTGTTTGTGTGTGTTTTAATCCGTTTTGTCGTAGTGAAGGAGGAAGGCTTGGGCCACGTGCTAGTGGGTTGGGTGGGTGGGGGTCTGTGGCTGGCTGCCATTTCCGGGAAGGGGAGAGAGAGGCATGGGGGGGGAATTGGCTTCAGATGACTGCTCTTGTGTGCTTGTGTGTGTGCGTGTGTGTGTATACACACCCAGACAGCCCACTTTTAGCTATTCTCCCCCTTTCTCCCTTCACCCTGGCAGGTGTTAAGTTGAGTCTCTCTCTCGGGACTTTTCTACGGGGGTCTTCCTCCCCCCCCCGCTAGGAAATTACAGGCAGTCCTCATCTTACGACCGCAACTCAGCCCAAGGTTTATGTCGTTAAGTGAGAACTGTGTTCAGTCAGTTTTGCGCCACGTTACAACTTTTCTGGCTACCGTTGTAAAGCGAATCACTGCAAGTGTTAAATCAGTCACCCGGTCATTAAACGAAGCCTGCTTTTCCCCCCCCCCTCCCCCTTGACTTTGCTGGTCAGAAGGTCGCAAAAAGGGGATCGCATGCCACCCCCAACCCCCCGGGACTCTGCGACCGTCATAAATGTGAGTCAGTTGTCAAGCATCCGAATAATGTGAGTCACGTGACCGCGGGGATGCCCTTACGGTCGTTAAGTGTGAAAAATGGTCCTTGGTCACTTTTTTCAGTGCCGTTGTAACTTGGAGCGGTCGCTAAGTCAGCTGTCGTAAGCCGAGGATTAACCTGTACATCTGTGTAGCCAAATTTGTCCCCCCCCCCCCCCCGTCTTGACAATTTTTCTTGCCCCGGTGGCTAAGTGAGAGCAGAAGTTAAGCGCGTTTTGCCCCATTTTACAACCTCTCTCAACTCCATCGTTAAGTGAATCGCTGCAGCGGTTAAGCTAGTAACACGTTTGTTAAGTGAGTCCGGATTCTCCATTGACTTGTCAGAAGGTCACAAAAGGGGACGACCACGTGACCCTGGGTACCTAGCAACCATCGTAAATGTGAGTCGGTTGTCAAGGGTTTAAATTTTGATCACGTGACCCCAGGACACTGCAACCGTCGTAAATATGAGTCGCCTTGCGGCCAAGTGTCTCAGTTTTGACCATGGGGACGTGGCAACGGTGACAAGCTTGAAAAATGGCCATGAGTGTCTTTGTTTCCCAGCTGTTGTAACTTTGGCAACCGAATGCACCATCGTAAGTCGAGGACTAGCTGTATATCTCTCCCCTTAGCTCATATTTTTGCTGGGGTAGATGGGTATTGTAGTCCAGGACATTGTGAACACAACCCGTTTACTTATGCTCTTAGGAAGGTTCGGATAAATGGGCCGTCCTCAATTTATGCCTAGAATTTGGAGCAGAATTTCTGGTGGTCGTTAAGTGAAACGTGCTCAATGTGAGCCACGGTTGTTTAAGCGAATAATGGCGATTGCGAAATGAACTATGGCGGAAGCTGGCTGGGAAGGTCGCAAATAATGAGGTTCCTGCAGATGGCGTAAATACACGCTAGTTGTCGAGCAACTAAATTTTGATCACATGACCGTGCGGTCGTAAATGCGAGGATTGATCGTGAATTGCTTTTTTCCCAGTGCTACAGTAACTTTGGACGGTCGCTAAACGAATGATTGTAAATGGAGGATTATCTGAGAATATATTGCTTGCGCCCTTAAATGAAATCGGATAACTGTGCTAAGTGAAAGGGGAGAAACACAGGTAGTCCTCGATGTATGACCGCAAAATTTCTGTCGCTAAGCGAGACATTTGATAAGTGAACATTTGCCCCAATTTATGGCCTTGCTTGACACAATGGTTAAGTGAATCACTGCAGTTACTAAGTTAGTAAAATGGTTAAGTGAATCCGGCTCCCCCCCCCCCCCCCCGTGAGTTTGCTTATCAGGAGGTCGTAAAAGGGGATCGGGCGTCCCCGGGGATGCTGCGTCCATCATAAACACGAGTCAGTCGCCTAGCCTCTGAATTTTGAACACGTGACCATGGAGGTGCTCCGAAAAATGGTTGTAAGTCACTTTTTCCAGTGCTTTTGTAACTTGGAGCGGTTACTAAGCGAACTGTTGTAAGTTGAGGACAGCCTGTAGTAAATGCCAGACTAGTGTTTCCCAACCTTGGCTACCTGAAGATGGGTGGGCTTCAACTCCCAGAATTCCCCAGCCTGGCAGGAGAAGAAGCAACGGATGGAAACTCATCAAGGAGAGAAGCAACCTGGAACTAAGGAGGAACTTCCTGACAGAACAATTAACCCGTGGAACTGCTTGCCACCAGAAGTTGTGGATGCTCCAACACTGGAAGTTTTTAAGAAGAGACTGGACAGCCATTTGTCTGGAATGGTATAGGGCAGGGGTCGGCAACCTCGGCTCTTTTATGACTCATGGACTTCAACTCCCAGAATTCCTGAGCCAGCCACGCTGAGGGGAAAGGGAAAGGTTTCCATGCTGAGCCATGCTGGCTCAGGAATTCTGGGAGTTGAAGTCCATGAGTCATAAAAGAGCCGAGATTGCCTACCCCTGGTATAGGGTTTCCTGCCTGAGCAGGGGGTTGGGCTAGATGACCTCCAAGGTCCCTTCCAGCTCCTATTCTGATTGATTCATTGATTGATTAGTTGAAATGATAATAGGGTTTTCTGCTTGAGCAAGGGGCTAGACTAGAAGACCTCTGAGGACCCTTCCAGCTCTATTCTGATTGGTTCATGGATTGATTAGTTGAAATGATAATAGGGTTTCCTGCCTGAGCAGGGGGTTGGACTAGATGACCTCCGAGGTCCCTTCCTGCTCTATTCTATTCTATTCTATTCTATTCTATTCTATTCTATTCTATTCTATTCTATTCTATTCCAAAGCGGCCAGTTGTGAGAAGGACTGTGCTAGCTAGATACAGGTCGTCCTGCTCGTTTGAATGCACATTCCCGGCTCCATGGCCAGTTTCCAGTGGGGATTTGAATTCAGCCCATCTCAAGAGCCCCAGCTCTGACGAGGCCGTGTGGGTGTGTTGTTGCTGTGCGCTTGGATAGATGACGACAATCGGTGCGTTTGTGATGCTAAAGGCAGGGAAGGGGAGAGAATTCCAATTTTGCAATGGGACTTCAGGCTGACTTTGCCATGCCGTGGGAATTAACGGAAGTTCCCAGGATGTGGGGCTAGCTGGAGATCTGCATTTAGGTTGGGGGGGGGGGTTGGGTTTCTTACCTGCAACCAGGAAGGGGAGTGGCCATAGAGTGGTGGTCCTCCAACTTACAACCGTTCGTTTAGGGACCGTTCAAAGTTAAAACCGGCAGTGAGAAAAATGACTTGGGATTTAAGTATTTCCACACTTAACGACCGCTGCAGCCTCCCCGGGGTCACGCGACCAAAATTCAGACGCTTGGCACCGCCGACTCATATTTATGACAGTCGCAGCGGCCCGGATTCGCGTGATCCCCTTTTTGCGACCTCCTTAGGAGCAAAGCCGGTGGGGAAAATCAGGGTTAGGGTCAGTAAAAGTTTGCAAAACGAGGCAGATTCGCTTAACGGACGTTTCCCTTAGCGGCAGAAATGTTGGGTTCCGTGACGGTCATAAGTTGAGGACTCCCCGGAGATCCTCCTCGTCCTCCAGAGTGCCATTTTCCCCGTGCGGAGAGGGAGAAAGACAGGAAAAACTAGACAGACTTGAATAGCACCCGTCCCGGGCTCTGTGGTGCCCAAAGCGAAACCATGCGTGTCGCACGCTTGAACCGGGAGACTGCAAGTCAGAGCGTAGAGGAAGCGCCTGCTACTACAGCTGAGTGGGTGTCAGGCAAGCCCCCCCCCCCGAAAAGTTCTTTTTCCCCTCTGCTAGGGACATCTTAGGGCTTTGACTCCCAGAATGCCCCAGCCAGCCTGCTTTAGAGTGGGTGGGCTTTGACTCCCAGAATTCCCCAGCCATCCATGCTTTAAGGTAGGTAGACCAGCTCCCAGAATTCCCCAGCCAGCGTGCTTTAAGTTAAATGGACTTCAACTTATCTTCAAACTTGGCCCTTTTATGACTTGTGGACTTCAATTCCCAGAATTCCCCAGCCATCCATGCTTTAAGGTGGGTGGGCTTTGACTCCCAGAATTCCCCAGCCAGCATTCTTTAAGTCGCAGGGGTCTTCACACTTAGCCCTTTTATGACTTGTGGACTTCAATTCCCAGAATTCCCCAGCCAGGCTGCTTTAAGGTGGGTGGACTTCAGCTCCCAGAATTCCCCCCAAATCTACCCATTTGAAAGCATGCTGCCTGTGGAATTCTGGGAGTGGAAGTCCACCCATCTTCAAGGGGCCAAGGTAGAGAAGCACAGCCTTAGCTTGCCTCAGATTATCTGCAGATTCTTGCGGTCCTCGATTTACAACCACAATTTCCGTTGCTAAGCAGGGCGGTCGTGAAGCTAGTCGCACCCGATCTTAATGAGCTTTTTTATTTCGCCATGATTGCTAAATGGATCCCTGCAGTTGATCAGCAAATCACGTGTCCTCAAGTGAATCCAGCTTCTCCCCCCCCTCCATCCCCCGACTTTGCTTGTCGGAAGGTAGCAAAGGGCGATCATGTGACGAGGGGGAGGGGTGAGGATGCTGCAGCCGTCGTAAATAGAAGACGGTTGCCAAGCGTCCAATCTTTGAACCCGTGGCTGTCGTAATTGCAAGGACCGGTCCTAACTCCTGAGTTTCGCCCCATTTTACGACCTTGCTGGCCACGGTTGTGAAGGGAACCCCCACCGTTGTTAAGTGAGTCATGCCGCTGTTCAGTGAATCCGGCGGCCCCCTTGACTTTGCTTGTCAGAAGGTCGTCAAAGGGGGGGTGAAATCATGTGACCCCCCCCCAGGACGCTGCAACCGTCACAAGTACCGGCCAGTTGCCAGTCATCTGAATTTTGATCAGGTGACCATGAGGATGGTGTAACGGTCGTAAGTGTGAAACCTGATTATTAGTTGGGTTTTTTTTCCCAGTGTCATAACCTAGAACGGTCACCGAATGTTTGTAAGTCGAGGACTAGCAATACTGAGCTGACTGCCCCCCCAACACCCCCCAAAAGAGATACCCCAGTGCTAAACTAAACGAAGAGAGAATTAATCTTTGAAGACGTTTCCCTTCTCATCTCAGAAGCTTCTTCAGGTTCTCACTGGATGCTGGGGAAGGGAAGGATTTATACTCCTTGCAGACAGCCGGTCCTTTGCATTTTTTAGAGAGCCGTTGAGGCCACTTGGAGGTTTGTCCCAAAGGTGCTTTTTCAGGAGGCAACTGGACTTCCTTGTTTTTCTTTCAAGAGGTTTTGCTTCTCATCTCAGAAGCTTCCTCAGGTTCTGACTGGATGCTGGGGAAGGGAAGGATTTATACTCCTTGCAGACAGCCGGTCCTTTGCATTTTTTAGAAAGCCGTTGAGGCCACTTGGAGGTTTGTCCCAAAGGTGCTTTTTCAGAAGGCAACTGGACTTCTTTGTTTTTCTTTGAAGAGGTTTCGCTTCTCATCTCAGAAGCTTCCTCAGGTTCTGACTGGATGCTGGGGAAGGGAAGGATTTATACTCCTTGCAGGCAGCCGGTCCTTTGCATTTTTTAGAAAGCCGTTGAGGCCACTTGGAGGTTTGTCCCAAAGGTGCTTTTTCAAGAGGCAAACTGGACTTCCTTGTTTTTCTTTGAAGAGGTTTCGCTTCTCGTCCCAGGAGCTTCGACTGGATGGCGGGGAATGGAAGGATTTATACTCCTTGCAGATGGCTGGTCATTTGCCTTCTTTTAGAGAGCCGTTGAGGCCACTCGGAGAATAACAAACGGAGGAAAAGAAAGCCTTTCAAAGAAAAAGACGAGACGGTCCAGTTGCCTCCTGAAAAAGCACCTTCGGGGCAACGGCGACCTGGATGGCGGAGAGTCTCTCTTAAGCAGTCATCCCGGTTAGAACAGGCGGCTGTGCGCCATCCTCAGGGCTTAGTCCCGAAATACCGCCCAGAGACCCCTGGGCCCGACCAGCTGCTTGGCCACCTCTGGAAGCAGTTACATCATGAGACGCAGCCGATTGCGCTGGGTTGCATCATCGGGCAAAGAGGGCAGCTGCAGCATTGCAGCATCCATGCGCTGGAGATTTCCCCCATCCACCCTGTCCCGAAGCTTATGCTCGGAAGTGCTAAAAAGCATCCCAGGGTTAGGTTGTTTTTTTAGGGTGGGGGGGTGGGGGTGGGGTGAAATAGGTTAGGTTTTCCTAAAAGGGTAGGGGGGTCCCTGGGAGGAACCACCCCCCTTTCGGAGTGCTTTGGAAGCTGCTCCTCGCTACGGCTTGCGACCTGTTCAAAGGCCAAGGTGAAGTACAAGATCAAAATAGATATTTAATTGGATTAAGTTCTCCACTTCACAGCAGAACAAGAGCTGGAAGGGACCTGAGAGGTCCTCTAGCCCAACCCCCTGCTCAAGCAGGGAATCCTGCGCTGTTTCGGACCAAGGGCTGTTCAAGTTTTTCTTCAAAGAGCTTCAAAGTTTTCTTTCAACGGACGCGAGACACTCCTCACTGGTTTGTAATTACCCCAGCCCCAAGCTCTTTGGCCGGTGATTTTATATTTATTTAAACGAGTGCAGATAGTCCTCGACTTATGGCAGCTTGTTTAGTGTCCATTTGATGTTACAGCAGCACCGGGGGGAAAAAGTGACCGAGGACCGAATTTCACATGACCTTTGCAGCAGGCGCCCGGTCAGTCTGATCCAAATTCGACATTTGACAACTGCCTCACGTTTATGACGGTCGCAGCGTCCCAGGGTCAACTGATCCCCTTTTGCGGCCTTGGGAGAAAAGCCACTTAACCACCGCGTCGCCTAACTGAACAACTGCCCCGATTCGCTTAACAGCCGCGGCCAGAAGATTCGTCGAATGGGGCCAAAGTTTACTTCGCGGCTACCTCGCTTAGCCATGGACACTTCGGATTCAATCGTGGGGGGGTTCGTGTGTCGAGGACCTTGTTTCCCACCCCCGTCAAACATCCGTGTGTGGTAGTCGGTTCCGGCGGGGCAGTGTACCGTTGGAAGACAATCCCGTAGGCTGATTTGCGTCGCAGGGGTGTGGCGTAGGGAGCCTGTGTTTTCGTGGCGCTCACCTAGCTCCGTGTTTCGTGCAGTACACGCAGTACACGGTATGCGGTAGGTGATGTGTGCAGGGCACGTACGGCATGCGGCGGTGCGGCACGCCGTTCACGGTAGGTGACGCACACAGGACGCGAACTCGAACTCCCACACAGAGACACAGGATCTCCCTTCCGCTCGTGGGCGGCACTGCGGGGATGCTTACGCCACGAGGCCGGGCTGTGTTCATTGTCTGGGCACAGGACAGCCTTTCTTCTGGCCAGGCTAGAGATGTCATCTGCTACGCCTCATTTCCTGGTTGAAGGTCTCCTTTGTGGGCCCCGGGTGCAAGACTCGCCTCTGGGCCACCCGTCTTGCTCCCTCTTTTAGAGGCCGAAGGAGTCTCTAAAATGAGCGAGAACACGGGGGTTCCCCACGTCGGTGTGCGAAGCTAATTATAAAAATAGGAGCTTCCATTCTTGTGGCCAGTGCTTTTTTTGTAAAAGAAAAAGGTGCCGGAACTCACACACGTCATACAACCCGCCTTGCCTACCCTACAAGGTTCCATCCAAAAAAAGGTGCCGGAACGCCGTTCTGAGCGTTCTATGAGAAAAAAAGCCCTGCTTGTGGCCAACCTCTTGACGTACTGGAGGTCCCCCGTTGCTCTTGAAGCTTGGTATTTTTTTTCTTGCGGACGTTTCGTGACCCAACTAGGGAACCTCATCAGGGCTAGTGGGGGGTGGGGGGCGTTTGCAAACTCCCGAAAGTCAACTGCTGTCCTGTCTAGCGCTGATGATGTACCTACTTGGGTCATGAAAGGTCTGCAAGGAAGCAACCAAACTCAGGGAACACCAAGGATCCCTCCTCCTCCTCCTTCTCCTTGCAAACCCCGCTCCCTTCAGAGAGCGCCAGGCCTCCCCCCACCCTCCTCCTTCCCACTCCTCCTTCACCTCCTCTTCCTCCTCCTCCTTCTTCTCCTCCTCCTCCTCCTCCCTCTCCCCAAAACCATTCCTTCCTAGCACTGATTGCGTTCGCTACTCAGGTCACGCAACGTCTGTAAGGAAACCGCCAGACTCAGGAGACCACCAGGGACTCCCATCGTTCAGCCCTGAGCTACAAATATTCTGTTCTATTGAGTTTCATGACCCCCTCCCTGCAGGAAACCCCCCCACCCCCTTAACTGTGGCTCACCCCAAAGTCTTAGCCACGAAACCCTGTCCAGTTGCGTTCACTCCTGGGGTTGTGCAGTACAGAACACGAAGACGATACAGAAACGGCAAGATATACGTCGCGCCATCCCGGCGGCTGTCCCAGGCCGTCGTACTTGCGTCCTGATGTCTGACGCATGGTGCCATCGGGCTGGGGCCCGTGTTTTGTAATCTGCTCCCTCCCCCCCTACCCCCACCCCCACCCCCGGCCCATGTTGTGAGACTTGTGTGACTAAGCAGGTTCGGGACAGGGGAGAGGAGAGGTCACTGAGGTTGCTTGGGTGTGTTGATTTGCGAGCTGGTTTTGCCCAGAGGGGGAACCACTTGAGACAGGTTGAACCACGTTGAAAGATGTTAGAAAGCCTCGCGGCCTTCCCTTATTCTCTCGGGATCAGGCCCAACATCGGTGCAAGGGAAGAGGGAAGGCTGGGTTATGGAGTCCCCTGGCTGGATCACGGCATGCCGTCCACTCTGGCTTGGCCACCACTTAGCAGCGCAAGGGGACAAACCGGCTTGTATAGTTAGTCCTCGACTTGCGATGGCAGTTGAGCCCAAACCGTGGCTAAGCAGGACCAGCGGATAAGGGAGCTTCCCCCACACACCCCACACCCCATTTTGCAACCTGTTTTCCAGGGTTGTTACGGGAACCGCCGTTAAGTTGGCCACACGTTTGCTAAGTGACTCGGGCCTCCCCCTTGATTTTCGCTTGACAGACGGGTCGAAGTTACAGTGGCACCGATAAAAGTGAATTATGACTGTTTCTCACACTTACGACCGTCGCGGCCTCCCTGTGGTCACGTGAGCAAAATTCGGACGCTCGGCAACTGACTCCTATTTATGACGGTCGCCGTTTCCCGGGGTCCTGTGATCCCCTTCGGATGAGCAAAGTCCACGGGGGGGGGGGGGGAAGCCGGGTGCCCTTGAAAATCGTGTCACTAACTTAACAACTGTGGCAAGAAAGCTGGTAAAACGGGGCCAAACTCATGGAACAAACGACTCGGTTAGCGACGTAAATCTCGGGCTCCAGTTGAGGACTATCTGTAGCCATGCCGGGAAACAGCCCCCCCACACACACACTCTCCTTTTCTCCTGGGGGTCGCAGTGCCACTTTTAGCAGGGAGACGGCGGTGGTGTTTTGTTTTTTTTTTTGCGAATCGGCAGCGTGGCTGAACCGGCGGCGTATGTGTGCTAAGGAATGTGGAACGCCACGTGTGTGGGAGGGAACAGATGGACACGGCTGTCTCGGGAGGGACAGAGGTGAACAGAAATCAGTGGCTTACCCTGGGGCAGTGGAAATTGGACATGGGGGGCCACGGGTAAACCTCCTTGGAACAAACCCCCTAACGCAGTGACGGTGAACATTTTAGCAACAGTGTCCCAAAACCGCCACCCTGTCCCTGCTCCGCTCCCGCCCTGCCCGGCCCGCAGGGCCACCCACCACCTCTGTGGCCCGCCACAGGTCACCCAGGTGGCCCAGCAGCGCCGTGACAGCCACGCCTTCCGCCCACGACCCACAGCCTCAACCACGACGACGGGGCGTGCGGGCATGTCTTGTGCCCGCTGCCCGGGTGCCGTGTCCTTGGTTGTGCCACTCTGTGCGGGCTGCACTCCGGGGCGACTCTCCTCCAGGGGGCGCTGCTGTTGGGGCAGCGGGGGGAGGTGGGACGTGACGGCGCCCGTGCCCACAGAGAGGGCTCCGAGGGCCGCTTCCGGCACGCGTGCCGTAGCTTCGCCACCACTCTGCCTAACGCTTGCTTTCTTCTTTTCCTACAGAGTTGGGGTCCGCACCATGGCGGGAGAGTAGCCGCACCCCCCCACCAGCCACACCTCGTGGCCCGAGACGGCGCATGGGCCCGGTGTGGGGGGAACCCCAGCCCATGAGAGAACGGCGAGGAGAGCATGTTCCTCCTCTGGTGAGTGGCCCAAGCAGACACACACACACACACACGTGGATTCGCCGCCTCGTTCCGTGTGCGTTTCCCACTCGCACGTCGCGTTGTTGGCAGTTCTTGAGTTTGCGTCCAAAACCGAGCCTGAAATGGCCGTCGCTAAGCGCAGCATAGGCGAAGGGGGTTTTGCCCCATTTGACTTTCCCGGCCCAGTCGTTAAGTGAGTAACAGTGTCGTTGTGTCAATCCGGATTCCCCCCCCCCAGACTTTGCTCGTCAGAAGGTTGCAAAAGGGGATCGCCTGACCCCCGGGAGACACTGCGACCGTCATAAATGTGAGTCAGTCGCCAAGGGTCTAAACTTTGATCGTGGGACTCGGGGGGGATGCTGCAATGGTCGTAAGAGTGAAAAACGGTCCTCGGTCACTTTTTCCGATGCCGTTGTAAGTTCGGAACGGTCCGTAAATGAACTGTCAGTTGAGGATGCGTAATATCTGCTGCCCGCCGAAATGCCTTCTGTGGCTGGAAGTTAGTCCTCGACTCACGCCCACTCGTTTAGCACATGCTGCAATGTGACCGTGGCCTTGAAAATGTGGCTCACAACCGGTCCTCACACTTACGACCGTCGCCACATCTCCACAGTTACGAGATCAAAACTGAGGCGCTTGGCAACCGGCATGTCGCAGGGTCTTCTGGACATCCTTTGCAAACCTTCACAGCCATTTGTCCGAAATGGTATAGGGTTTCCTGCCTGAGCAGGGGGTTGGACTAGATGACCTCCAAGGTCCCTTCCGTTATTATTATTATTAGCCAGCTTCGGATGAGCAAAGTCAACGGGGGAAGCCAAATTCGCCAAATTCGCTTAACCCCCACCCAATTCTCTTTTAACAAGCGTGGCGAAAAAAGGGTACAAAAAAAAATGTGGTGCGACTCGTTTAACCATCGCCTCGCTTAGCCACGGAAATTCTGCTCCCAATTGTGGCTCCCCCCACCAACCCCGTAAAAGTTTGGTTCTGGAGGATAACGCCGAGTTAGTTGCGCGCTCCGTCCAGCTGTTGGCAGGGGAGAGGAACCTGACGCAAAGCGAGAAAGTCAATAGCAGAATGGGTTTTTCCCGGTGACCCGCTGACAAAACAAGATTCATTTTTTGCAACATGGAAATGGTGAAATAAGGACCGCTCGGCGCACATGAGTTGCTTAACCTGGTAGCAGAACCGGCGGCTTTTTTTGTTTTGGTGTTGCCTTCTGTGGGTAGAAACCTCGGTTGGGTACATCGCCGTGTGGATGTTTGCACTTTCCCTGCACATCAAAACCATGCTCTCTCTCTCTCTCTCTCTCTCTCTTTTTTCTCCTCCCCCCCAAATGCATCTTGCACAAAGGCAGGCTCGCAGCTGCTCGGTTCCTCGTCCCACCCCTCGCAACCGCTGCCTGAGGGCCGCCAGTGGACTCCATGCTGTCTCCGCCCTCTGGCGCATGGCCAGAGAAGCAGCTGGGGCTGGTGGGTGGGAGGGAGGAGGGGGGGCACCACGGGGAGGGAGGATCCACTACGTAAGGGCTGCGGGGAGGAGGAGGAGGAGGAGGAGGACGGAATACGCCGGAGTGAGCCAGTGACTCACTCAAATGCTTCCCCAAGCAGCCGTTGTGACCTTAAATGGCTCCTTGTTGGAGAGAACAAACAATTAACACACACACACACACACCGCCTGCTGCCTTATTTTGCCTTACCTCTCGAGCCGGGCCCCCAGACAAACGTCCCAGTTTCTCCGGGGTGCCTGTTTTTTTTTGTTGTTTTTTTTTTACCCAAAAGCCTCCTGGGAAGTGCGACCTCGCCGCACGTGCTCCTTTTGCAATGCGCGGCGATCAAAAGATGGCCAGAGTACGGGTGAGGATTCGTGTCTGTATCCTGCCCCTGTTGCTCTGGAGGGTTCCCGGAATGAGGGTGACCCCCTTTGGACATTGTAAACATGGAACCCCCCCCCCGACCGAAAAGATGCGTGTACACGTGTTTCTCTGTCCTCTTGGAGTGCGCACGCACCTCTTCTCTTTTTTTAACAGGTAGTCCTTGACTTACAGCGGTTCACTTAGTGACCATTTGAAGTGACACAAAAGGGATTCAGGACCATTTTTTTTCACCCTTGGCGCCCGCGGCCGCTTCCCCGTGGCCGTGTGGTTGAAGTTCAGACGCTTGGTGACGGACTCATATTTATGATGGTTGCGGTGCCCTGGGGTCAGGCGATCCTCTCTTGCGACTCTCTGAAGAGCCAAGTCCATGGGGGACCATGTTATGAACAGTTGGAGTGATTCCCTGAAGCCGGAAAGATCGTAAAAATGGAGCAAAACCCATTTAACGTCTGTCTGGCTTAACAACAGAAAGTTTGGGCTCAATCACGCCCGTATGTCGAGGACTACCTGTACGGTACCGTAGCGTCTTGATCAGCTATCCCTAATCCAGCTATCCCCTGCACAAGTGCTGGGGGGTCAAATGATGGGAGATGTAGTCCTAAAGTGCCAGACAGGAAAGTGCCCCTGCGGGGGCGCTCTCTCTCCGCGCAGGCTTGCGAACCACAAAGTGGCAGACATTTGTATCGTCGTAGCTGGGAGAGGTTGGTCGCGCAAGTCCTCTAGACACGCCGTGAAAAGTGGAACTCTGTACCCAGTTTGTTTGCCTTCTGTGAGGCTGAGCAAGCAGGGATTCTTGTGTACACACGCACACCCTGGCCACTTTGGTTTTGTTCGGTGCGCAGTTACGGTGCCTGAAGCACATTTTCTCCAGGCTGGCAGGCGGGCTGAAGCTGCCCCGAGAATCTCTCCGGATCCAGCAGGGAAACGGTTACAGGTCTGATGACGTGAGCACGGGCTGCTGCCGCAGCGCCGACAGGAGCTGGCACAATCCTGGTGTACTTTGCTGGCACGGCCAAATTCTTTTATTTCCCCCCCCCTCTTTCCTTACAATTGTTTAACGGTTGCTTTGGCAATGCTTCCGCCGTTTCCTTGCCCTGCTTGGCACCTGGAGGGGCGGGGAATGGCGGGCTGGCGTGGAGAAGACGGGGGTTCGCGCGACACAAAAGATGCCGGGTTCTTGTTCCGTGGCTGCTCCTTCGGGACATGGCAGAGAAGGACAGGAGCCGGCATCTTTTGCCATCAGCCCGCTTGAAGGCGTGTGATGGAACAGGAGGGACTCTTCCACGGTTGTGCCATTATGGGGTGTAGGCCCATGTAGACCGTGTACAGGGGCACGGCAGTGAATGACCTTTTGGTGGTATGTGCGGTGTGACATTGCTGGCGTGTTTGTCTTCGTTGTCCTTGGATCCGAGGCTTGGTCTAGTAGCGTGTGCAGTTGTGCGTTTACTGAGCGTGCCTCTGTGGTTGTCCTTTTCACACACGCGCATGGAACACTCCACCAAGAAAACACGCCAGTTGCGTACAGGTGATCCTCAACTTACAACAGTTTGTTTAGTGAGCATTCGAAATTACAATACCACAGGACAAAAAACAACCTAAGATTAGTTTTTCGCATTTATGACCCTTTCAGCATTTCTCTGGTCACGTGATCAAAATCCAGAGGCTTGGCAACTGACTTGTATTTGTGACGGCTGCAATGTCCCGAGTGTGTGTGTGTGTGTGTCTCTGTGTGTGTGTGACGTGATCCCCTTTTGCGACCTTTAGCAACCCTGCGACTAACTTTACAACTGCGGCAAGAGAGGTCGTCAGATGGGGTCAACGCCTGCTTAACAAAACCGCTGCCCTCGCTTAGCGACAGAACCTTTGGGCTCCATTGTGGTCATAAGTCGAGGACTACCTGTACCACCTGGATCCCTCTCGTGCATTCAAACCTAGACTATCTGGGCCTCTAGTTATGCCACGGCACGGCAGTCTCCGTCGCGTGAAGTTTGTGCTGCTCTTGGTTTGGCTTGGGAATCTTCGTGAGGATTGAGCAAGCGCTGCGCCACCGAGGCGCACACGGGAGTAAAGCAGGCTGGGATTCCCTAGCAGGGCAGGGCTTTTGAAGAAGTGGCGACGGAGGAGGGACCTAGACATGTGGGGTTGATGAAGTCATTCTAGCCCTTTAAACCGGGACAAATTTTCCGGGGGAGGGAAGTGGCTGAGTCACTTTGTGGCCGGAATTTACCCCACACACATGCTCCACTGACTTGGCAGGAACCCCGAACCCCACATGGTGGCCTGGGAGGGGGGGGGAGGATAAGGGAAGGGAGGAGAGAGAAAGACACACACCAGCGGAAAGGAGTTACAAGTGACATTCTCCTAGTATGTCCCTGTTGCACATTAGTCCAGGCACCACGGCACTAGTAAACACTCCGGCGGGGACACTTCACCGACGTGACAGCGCCACGCCTCTCACGTCCACCCTTTGTGTGCCAGGAGGTAAGGCCTTTCTGCCGCCTGTGTGTATGTGTTTCTGTGTGTGTTTGTGTGGAGGGGGAGATGTGTGAGCAGGGGAGCGAGGGTGTCTCCGTGTGTTTGTGTGTGTGTGTGTGTGTGTCTCAGTGTGTGTCTGTGTACAAGGATCTTGTCTTTCTTTCCTCCCTATACGGCACATGTACGCGGAAGACTTGTGCGGTTGTGTTGTAATTTAATGAGGCTCACAGTTCAAGTGCCTCACCCTGTTGGATCCTCTTGGACCGTCACCAATTTGGATCGGGTATTGTGGGTTGATGTCTTTGACCCATGCGTGCTGACATTGTTGTTTTTGTTGTTGTTCTTAACCCGTTGGCCACACTTTTTGCGTGTTAAGAGAGCAGGATTCACCTAAGGGCACATGGACAGGTCTCTACATGTTGTTTTTTTTTGTGTGTGTGGTTTATAGAGGTTGTGGCTGTCAATACCGAACGGTCTGGAGAGGGGTGATTCTCTTCACCAGCACATTCCCACAGAGCACGCTGTGGGTGCACCTCTTGGGGTTGTGAGGTCATGGCCGGTGGTTAACGGACCAAGGCCGCAGAGTGTCAACTTTGTGCCTGGGCCGTGTTGTGTTGAAGCTGTTTGTGTGTCTGTAATTCTCTTCTCTCCTCCCCAAATCTTGGACTTTGGAACTATTTTGTAACTTTGAGGCAGCTTTTGATAACTTGCTGTTCTCTTTCTGGTGTGTTGTTGAGACCACAATTCCCAAATTCCCCGTTCTTCCTGCCAGGATAGTTGGGAATTCTGGGAACTGTCACCCATCTCTGGAGGGGCGGGCTTGTGTCGACTTTTGGTGGTGTTAAGATTAATATCCTCTGGGTGCCTCCGGGCGAACATCGATGCTCAATTATTGTACTGGGACACGTAAATTTCTCCCCAACGTACAGCTAGTTCTCGACTTATAACAATTCACTTAATGACGTTTTGAAGTGACAGTGGCATTGGAAAAGGGGATTTACGACCTTTTTTTTTCACACTTACGACCTCGCAGCATCCCCCTGGTCACGTGACCAAAATTCAGACGCTTGGCCTTATGACAGTCGCCCTGCCCTGGGATCCTGGGATCCCCTTTTGCGACCTTCCGACAGCGAAGCCTGACTCGCTGAACGACTGCAGCGGTTCACTTAGCAACGGTGGCAAGGAAGGTTGCAAAACGGGGCAAAAACCGACTCAACAGCCGTCTGGCTTAGCAAGAGAAAATTGTGCTCAAACTGTGGGTCCGGTTTCTCTTTCTGATATGGATGGAGACAGAAGAAGGGGGAAGAATGGGCAGAACGAGGAGGGGATTCCCCAGCCCAGAGCTTGATCTATCAACCTGGCGAAGGGGCTTTCCTGCGCTGTAATTCCCGACCTTTGCCTGGTGCGAGGCCTGCGCCTGCATGAAACGCACATCGGGTGAGTTGCGCGTTTTTGTCAGGCTGACCTTTCTTGGAAAGGAGGAGGAGGAGGAGGCAGTCACACAACTCCCAACCGCACTGTGCATCCCGTCAGCTTTTGTGCATCATGTTCTCTGCTTCTCCCTATCGCCTCACAACACCCACACACATGCACAGTGTGTGTGTGTGCGCGTGTGGGGGGGAGAGGGAGGGAGACAGAGAGAGAAAGAGAGAGAGAGAGAGCAAGAAAGAGAGAGAGAGAGAGAGTAAGAGAGAGGGAGGGAGGGGAAAAAAGAGAGATAGAAAGAAACAGAAAAAGAGAGAGAGAGAGAGAGAGAGAGAGAGAGCGAAAGAGAGAGAGAGTTAGAGAGGGAGAGAGAGGGAGGGAGGGGAAAAAAGAGAGATAGAGAGAAACAGAAAGAGAGAGAGAGAGAGAGTGAAAGAGAGAGAGAGAGGGAGAGAGAGTGAGGGAGGGGAAAAAAGAGAGAGAGAGAAAAAGAGAAAAAGAGAGAGAGAGAGAGTGAAAGAGAGAGAGAGTTAGAGAGGGAGAGAGAGGGAGGGAGGGGAAAAAAGAGAGAGAGAGAGAAAAAGAGAAAAAGAGAGAGAGAGAGAGAGATCTGATGACATGACTCCAGGACACTGCGGCCGTCATAAATATGAGTCTGTTGCCAAGCGTCTGAATTTTGATCCCATGATCACGGGGATGCGGCGACGGCCGTAAGGGTGAAAAACAGTCCTAAGTCGCTTTTTTCCCCAGGGCCGTTGTAACTTTGAACGGTGACTAAGTGAACTGCTGTAAGCCGAGGACTGTCCGTATTGCTGTTTGTGCGGCGTCAGGAATCTCATTCGGGGGTTGTGCCAAGTTGTTGGGTTAGTCAAAGGGCAGGGATGTTGTGATGTGCGCGCAGTGGCTGGGGTTGTTTGAATCTGTCTCTGTGTGTGTGTGTGTGTGTGTGTGTGAAATTGGTCATTCCTCGGGGGCTTATTGTGTCGTGACAACCAAGGTGGGTGGCTTTCGAGAACCCCGCTGTGCCTTTGACAACAACCCGTGTCTCTCTTCTTCCTCTTTGTGACGACAGCAGCGTACAACCCCTGTGTGCGTGTTGAACGGGCGGTGCGTTTTCCCGGCTGATGTGGATTGTCCCGCGCGTCTGGGAGAGCGTGTGCGGTCTCGTAGTTGGGTGTGAAAACAGGAAAACCGGGAGGGGTGGCGGCCCCCCCATGCTCCTACCTCCCCCTATATTCAGCCCTTTTCGGGGGGGGGGGAAACGAAGAAGGGGTGGTGTCCTTGCTGGCGCTGACTCAGTGCTGACATAGCTATTCTGGTAAGCTTTTGTGTTGCGTGAATCACACCCGCTTACACACCAGAGGCGCCCTATGCCCCTCCCCCTCCCCCACTACCCACTGCCTCTAAAAAAAGACAAATCCGAGCTCTGCATCCTGGAGGACGCTACCGCCGATCCCACTTTCCCTCCCACTTTTCCGTGAGTTTCTCCCTAAGCCTGCCGCGCATCCACACGACGGGTCCTCGACATACAACCGTTGCTTCAGCGCTAACCGCTTGAAGTTACCACGGTCCGGGGGAAAAAAACACCACCACCTTAGGATCGGTTTCTCCCGCTTGCGTCCGTGGCAGCGCCCCCGTCAGCGCGGGATCGAAATTCGGATGCCTGGCAACCAACCGACTCGTCTTTATGACGGTGGCACTCTCCTGGAGGGCGTCCCGTGATCCCCTTTTGCAACCTTCCAAGCAGCGAAGCCAGATCCGCTTAACGTCCCTGCGACTCGCTTAAGAATCGCGGGGATTCACTTAAGGACTGCGGCAAGAAACCAGGCCGAAGCTTACTTGAAGAAACGCCTCGCTTAGACCCAGAATTTTTAGGCTGAATTGCGGCCGTTAAGGCGAGGACTCCCTATATTCTAGAACGCAGCATTCACGTCTCGCCTATCCTTGCACGCTTGCACTTTTGCTCGCACATATGACCGGGAAGTATTCCCACTTATTTTGCAAAACTTTCCTCCACCCATCCACCCCCAGAGCATAATGCTTGTATACACACTTACCCCCCCCCTCCACCCCTCCAGGCTTCTGAATTGCTGTTTCCTTTGCGGTTTCTGCCTGTTTGCGTCCTCCGAAGTTCCTTTTTCTTGTAAATCCGCACAACTTGGAGCTGAAAATTTCTTTTTTTTTTCTTGTTTCGGAGAAGTGGCCGCGGGGAGGAAGTTGCGTAGGGCCAGCGCCCAAAACGCTGAGCCTGGCAACGTGGGTGGGGGGAAGCCCGCCACCCAACAACACCAGCCCACCCCGGAAGAATTGCTGACCTGGCCAAATCAGCCTGTTGTGTTACGGGGTCTCGGGGAGCGCCGGCCGTGTCCCGGGTGCAGGGAAACGGGGTGCCTTTGTGGGGGGGGGGGAAAAACCAAGGGTACAAACTCTTCTGCCCCTTTCCTTACCAGAGAGAGCCCTCTGATGCTCCGGGTTCACCTTCCTGGAAGCGCAGGAGGTGGAAATCCCCAGCGCATCACCAACCTGCCGTACGGGGTGGTGGGCCAGGAGCATGCGCCAAACAGGCGGGGAGCCTCTCTGCTTACCCAGAATTCTCTGTGCCATGCGGGGATCGCGCATGGGGGGGCGAGGTGCAACGGGGTTCGGGTGAAGCAGGGTGGAGCGGCCTCTGCATACAGGGGGGCAGCGGGCACACCCGCGTGACCACGGAGCTGGGGTTTGTTGGCAGGGTTTCGAGGATCTGCTGGTCGTTCTTTTTTTTGAGGGGGAGGGCTTGTGTGTCACTTCTTCCCTTCCTCCCCAGGCGGGCAAGATCCCCAGTTACCCACAATGCACAGGGGCTCCCCAATTCTGCCAGGGCTGGACCGCCATGCCCGTCCGCCATGCCCGAGGAAGGCAGTTAGGCAGGACACAGTCCCAGCTTATTTATTATTTAACTGCTGTAAGTCAAGGACTGTCTGTGTGTGTGTATATATATATATATATATATAAAGATTACGAGGCTTTCCAACTCGCTCACGGTGACCCAGGGTGGGTTACAGAAACGCCGCCAATATACACCACGATAACACACACACACACACACACACACACCAACCCTTCTGGCGACAATCCAACCTACCGCTTGATGGGGTCCATATCACTTTGGGGTCCCCAGGTCCACTGGCAAAATCAGGACTTCGGGGGTTTTTTTGGGGGAAGAGCGTCAAAGTGGGCTCCAGTTTTATCTCTGCAGGGATGATGGTCCACCGCAGAGGTCCCCAACCGCCCAGTCTGCGAACCGGTACCAGGCCGCGGCATGCTAACAACCGGTCCGCACAAACAAGCAAAGCCCCGTCTGTGGGATGCTGGCAGCACACAAAACCAGGCCCCCTCCAGTCCGCGGAAAAACCTCCCTCCACGGAACCGGGGGTCCCTGGTGCCCCAAAGGTTGGGGACCTCTGGTCTACAGGGCGGGAGCCACCCCCGAGAAGGCCCTTCTTGGTCCCACCAGATGGGCCTCCTTAAGAGAGGAGATCCCCCCCTAACATCCCCCCGCCTCCCCGCTCTGGTGGGTCACGTGGATGCAACCGGGAAAGGATGGTCCTTCAAATAACCACAGAGAGTTTTAAAAAGGGACAGACAGAACCTTGAACGGGACCTGGAAGCAAATCAGCCCTCAATGCAACTCACCCAATCAATTTGCACAAGGGTCGCTTGTATCAGGTGTGCAAATCTAGGCTTGCCCGTGAATGCCGGTCTGGGGTGTGGGGTGGGGGGAGTAGGGTGGAAACCGGCTTCCAGGAGGTTGCGTGTGTGTGATTTCTTGATCCCTTTGACCATTTCATCAGGGCTGAGCTGCAAAACCCCACAGTACGCGGTGCGCAGGGAAGGCTGCCTGGATTTAAATCAGAGAACGTGTGAATGGGTTAGAGGAGGAGGTGGGCGGGGGGAAGAGCGCTCCCAGTGTCATGCGTGCATCTTGTGATGTTCGTGGGCATTGGCGAGAGATAGAAAGGGAGAAAGAGGGCGCGTGTGTGGTGTGCACATCACGGCAGGTAGACAGGCGAACATCCTGAACGTGTGCGCAGTTTCCCAGGCTGAGCGCGCAGAGAGATTGCACGAACAGGCAGGGCTGGGGCGTGCAGCGCCTCCGACTGCGCGCAGGCAGCGCTTCGCGGCCCTGTGTTGGTGGAAAGACAACGGGACACGTAGGGCTTGGCGCACGGAAGCGAGATATTTCAGGAATCCTGGTCGCTTTGTTGCGATTGTTGACTCTCCGGGCCACCTTCTCCATGGTGGCAAAGAAAGCCAAGTTGCAGAAAGGAAAAATGTCCTGACCAAACCCGTTCGCACAAACAGCCAAACCAAAGCGCCGGGAGTCCTCTTCCTCCCCACCCCCACTCTCTCTCTTTCTCTCTCTCACACACACACATACACTCCAGCTTGGAAAAATTCCAGAGAATTGGAATTTGGAATTGTAAATAGAAGGAGCAGCTGGCCAGGCTTTGCGGTCCAATTTCTGGACGGAAAACCAGTTGGAGTCCTTCAAGGGCAGACCGTACAGATAGATCTGCAACGGGGGTTCCTGGATGTCTCCTGACTTCTCGGGGGGGGGGATGCGCTGCCCCTGTGCGTCACGCGGATCTACCCAGGAGGACCGGTGAGCGGCTCTCCCGTGCTCGGTCGCGTGGGCCTCGATTCGCCGTGCGCGTGAGAGGCGCGAAAAGAGCGCACCGTTGCAATGCGAGGAAAACCTGGCGCGACGCGACGAGCTTATGAAACGGGCGTCCCAGAGACCTTGCCTTCTAAAGCGTGCGCCGTCCAGCGCTCGGCGCGCTTCTACGAGCTGAGCGCGTGGGGTAGAGCGCCTGTGTCGTCGACCAGAACAGAATGCAGGACCGCAACGGAGCCTCAAATTGCTCCGTTGCGGACTGAGAACGCGGTTAAGTGAACTTGGCTCCATTTTACGACCTTTCTCGCCGCCGTTGCTAAGCGAACCGCTGCGGTTGTTCAGTGAATCACGCGGCCGGCTTGCGAGCCTGGCTTCCCCCTTGTTTGTCGGAAGCTCGCCAAAAGGGGATCACGTGACCCCCGGGACACGGCAGCCGTCGTAAATAGGAGCCAGTGGCTGAGTGTCTGAATTTCGATCTCCCGGCCAAGGGGATGCTGCAACGTTGTAAGTGTGAGAAATGGTTGTGAGTCATTTTTGTCAGTGCGGTTGTGACTTTGAAGCAGACATGTCAAACACAAGGCCCGGGGGCCAGATCCGGCCCGCGAAGTGGTTTCATGTGGCCCCCGAAGTCATCCTGGAAACAGTGAGGGAACGGCCCCCGCTGCCTTGGCCCTGGCCCAGAGACCCTCCTTCCGCCAGAGACCCCCAGATCTGTCCCACTCCTGCCCAGGCCCCCACAGGCACCCTTGATGCCAGCGATGTAGAGCTGGCCATGCCCACCCAGTAGGCCATACGCACTCCAGCTGCGCCCACCCTGGCCATACCCACCCGGCCCCCCGAGGGCAACCGCAATGCTGATGTGGCCCTCAATGAAATTGAGTTTGACACCCCTGCTTTGAAGGGACACTGAATGAGCCGTTGAGGACGACTGTAGTAATGAAAGAATAACACAGTCGGAAGGGACCTCGGAGGTCTTCTATCTAGTCCAGCCCTCTGCTCAATCAGGAAACCTTGTACCATTTCAAACAAATGTTTGTCCGATCTCTTTTTAAAAACCTCCAGTGATGGAGCACCCACAACTTCTGGTGGCCAGCTGTTCCACTGGTTAACTGCTCCTTCCGACGTGACCTAAAAACATATTTATTTGAACAAGCCGGCCTGGTCTGATGGGTTTAGGGGTATTTTAATGTTATTGTATTAATGTATTGAATTGGGCTGTAATATTTAATATTTTTTTAATTTTTGTATGTTGTATTTTATTGTATTGCCCTGTACACCACCCTGAGTCCTTCGGGAGAAGGGCGGTATAGAAATTAAATTATTATTATTCTCGGCATCAGGAAGTTTCTCCTTAGTTCCAGGTTGCTTCTCTCCTTGGTGAGTTTCCATCCGTTGCTTCTTGTCCTGCCTTCAGGGGGCTTTGGAGAATAACTTGACACCCCCCACCCTCTTCTTTGGGGCAGCTCCTCAAATATTGGAATTCTGCTATTATGTCGCCCCCCCCCCCCGCCACCCAGTCCTTCATTTTGTTAAAGTAGACACCCAATCCCTGCAACTGCTCTTCAGTGGAACAGCTTCCCTCCAGAAGTTGTGGGTGCTCCATGACTGGAGGGTTTCAAGAAGAGACTGGACAGCCGTTTGTCTGAAACGGTCTAGGGTCTCCTGCTTGAGCAGCGGGCTGGACTAGATGACCTCCAAGGTCCCTTCTGTTATTCTGTTATTATTTCTCCTCCTCTTCCTCTTCCTCCTCCTCCTCCTCCTCCTCCTCTTTTAAGAAGAGATCATTGGACCAACCATCTGTCTGAAACAGTCTAGCGTCTCCCGCTTGAGCGTGTGGGGGGGGGTTGGACTAGAAGACCTCTGAGCTCCCTTCCAACTCCGTTATTCTCTTACAGATTTCAGAGCGCAGGAAAGGCGTTGGTTCCCCGTAGCCTTTGGCCACATCGCCCCCCAGGGGCGAAAGGTCTTCTCCCCCCCCCACCCCCTAAGAGCCTCTTCATACGTGACTTGATCTTTGCACGCTTGGGGTGATTCATCCCCGCTCCGGAGTCTGCGTGCCCGTCACACCGTGCCAGTCACACTTCGTTCTTCGTTGCACAAGCCAACCGGCGATGGGGCTGTTGGTGACTTGGCCCCGCCACTTCCCTCCTCCGGAGGCGTGCCGGGAAGTCCTGTCAGCTGCTCGCTTCCCGTTTCTCTCCACTCGGGCTGCTTGGCAGGCGTGCAACGCGCAAGGCCCTGGCACTGGCCCGTTGCAACAACCGCAGCCACTCTGCCCGCCTGGGAGCCAAACTTAGCTCTGGGCTTTTCCAGAAATAGCCACGGTCGCAGCCACATCTGGGGACCGGGAAGACGAGACATACACATACAAACACACACACACACACACACACACACACACACATCGCCAGGCTTTCTTTACTCAGCCTGGCGAGGTGGGTGGGTTCCCACGATAGCGTCTGGTTATAAAAAGCCAGTCCTGACCACACCAAAGATGGCCTGGCCGCTGCCTCCGTCTGGCTCAAGATTTCTGGCAGGGCGCGGGACAGGGATGGGTGAGTCACAGGCGCTGGGGGTGGACACCGCCCCCCCCTTTCCCGTCCCGCAGGGGGGTCTCCTGGCGGCGTGGGAGAAACGCAGTTCCCCAAACCGCCGGTCGAATCGGAAGGGGGTGGGAGAGGCAGGCCAAGCCAGGTTGCGTCCTGGCGTGGAGGGGGCGGGAAAGAAAAAATGGTTCATTGATCCGCAGAGTTACTTCGCTGAGCTGGCCCCTCTGCCCATTTTACGGATGGAAAGGTGGAGGGAGCTGAAAAAGGGGCCCGTTTGGCCTAGCGGTTAAAGCAGCAGGCTACAAATCCGAATGGAGCCGGAAGGGGGGGACCTTGGAGGTCTTCTAGTCCCACTTCAGACAAAGGGTGGTCCGCGATCTTTTCTGAAAAGCCTCCAGCGATGGAGCAGCCACGACGTCTGAAGTTCCGCCGGTTTTATTGTCCTCACAATTAGGAAGTTTTTCCTCCGTTCCGGGTTGCTTCTCTCCTTGATTGGTGTCCGTCCGTGGCTTCTTGTCCTGCTTTCGGGAGCTTTGGAAAATAAGTCGACACCCCTCTTCTTTGGGGCAGCCCCTCAAATGCTGGAAGGCTGCTATCAGGTCCTGTTCCCCCCCCGCCCCCCCCCGGTCCTTCTTTTCTCTACACTGGCCAGACCCGAATCGCGTAGCCGTTCTTCCTATCTTTTAGTCTCCAGGCCTTTTAAAAATAAATAAATAGATAAATAAATAAATAAATAAATAAATAAATAAATAAATAAATAAATAAATAAATAAGAAGAAAGTTGGAAGGGACCTTGGAGGTCATCTAGTCCAACCCCCTGCTCAGGCAGGAAACCCTCTACCATTTCAGACAAAATGGCTGTCCAGTCTCTTCTTAAAAACTTCCGGTGTTGGAGCATTCACCGCTTCTGGAGGCAAGGAGTTCCACGGGTTAATTGTTCTGTCAGGAAGTTTCTCCTTAGTTCCAGGTTGCTTCACTCCTTGATTAGTTTCCGTCCATTGCTTCTTCTCCTGCCTTCGGGCGCTTTGGAGAATAGCTTGACTCCCTCTTCTTTGGGGCAGCCCCTGAGAGATTGGAAGACTGCTATCGTGTCCCCCCTCGTCCTTCTCTTCGTTAAACTGGATATCCCCAATTCCAACATCTTTAATCATCTTAGTTGCTCTTCTCTGCCCTTTTTCCAAAGGTGGGGACCAAAACTGGACGCACGATCCCAGGTGTGTATTACAAGGAGTCCTCAGCTTAACAACAGGTCGGCCAGTGACCGTTCCAAGTTACAACGGGTTTGAAAAAACAGCGTTTTTCACACCCGTGACCGTTGCAGCATTTTCCCCATGGCGACATGATCAAAATTCAAACGCTTGGGAACCGACTCGTATTTACGACGCTTGGAGCGTCCCCGAGGGTGGGGTGGGGATTCACGCGATCCCCTTTTGTAAAACTTCTGCCGGGCAAAGTCATATGGATTCAGTTAACGACCGCGTGGCTAACTTTAACTCGGGCGATTCGCTTAACCAGCTGGGCCGAGAAATGTCCTAAAATGGGGCCAAACTGACTTTGCAAGCGTTTCGCTTAACAATAAAAAGCGTTCGGCTGCATTGTGTGTGTGGGGGGGGGAGGGTGGTGGTATGTTAAGGCAGCAGAGTCTTGAGTTCTAGTTCTGCCTTAGGCGTAAAAGCCAGCCGGGTGACGCTGTAGCCATAATGCACTTATCCACGCTTTGCCCTGGCTGGGAATGATGGGAGTTAGAGTTCAACCCGTGCTTCTCCCAGAGTTGCCAGGAGGGACGGATAGTCCCCAGCCACAACTGAGTCCAACATTTCCGTTGCTAAGCGAGGCAGTCATTAAGTGAGTTTTGCCCCAGCACTTACGGTTGTAAAGTGAATCTGGCTTTGATTGTCGGAAGGTGGCAAAAGGGGATCAACGTGACACCCCCCCCGGGACGCTGCAATCGTCATAAACGCGAGTCAGTTGCCAAGCAGTCCGGATTTTGATCCCCTGATGCCGCAACAGTCATAAAGTGTGAAAAACGATCGTAAGTCGCTTTTTTCAGCGCGGCTGTAACTTTGGTCACTAAATAAGCGGTTATAACTCGAGGACTCGCCTATAAAAAGTCCTGCATCGAAAATACAGGTTCCAAGAACTCAATGAAAAGATAATTGTCCGCCAGTCTTTCTCACCCTTAAGCCGCTTGAAGGTGGGTGGACTTCAACTCCCAGAATTCCTCAGTCAGCATGCCTGGCTGAGGAATTCTGGGACTTGAAGTCCACCAGTCCATTGCCTTCTCTTTGGCCTGGCTCTTCCCCCCCCCCCCCCCCCCCGCCACCAGCTGGCCAGGCAGCAGCAATCGCTCCCCGCGAGGCAGATCTCAGCCGCCCCTCCCTCCCCATTTATCTCTATGGTTTCAGACCCCTCTGGAAGATCAAGGCGAAAGATGATTGGTGGCCGTCGGGAGGAGGGGGCGCCATTGGCTGGCTGGCTGGCTGGAGAAAGCCAGCACAAGGCAAGCTGGGCTAAACACCGCCGGGGCGAGGCAGGGGTTAATCTGGGAGGCGGGGCGGAGACGAGGCCACGCCTCCCGGCTCCCAAGCCAGGCGTCCCATTGGAGGCAGGGCCAGAAGGTGGCCGCCCCCTTCGGAGGCGGGGCCTGGCGCTGATGGGAGGGGGGAATAAACACCGCCGAGGGTTAACCCTCTCCTGCCCGGAGCCGACGGCGTCGCTGGGAACGTGGGATGGGAACGACGACCCCGGAGCGGCGGCGGAAAAAGCAGCCGCTTCCGCCTCTGCGGGGCTGGACCCGGGGGGGGGGGTCGCCTCCACGTGCTGGAAGTAGGTCCGGCAGAAAGGAGACGGGAGCGACGCTTTTGTAGATGCGGGTTCAGAGGAAAGGGGGGGTGGCGTTACGTGTGAATGCTCCCGAAAGCGTGTCCGCGTGTTGGGGAGGGGGAGATTATTTTTTTCTTTTTTGGAAAGCCTAAGATCAAACCTGGGTCTGTTCCCCGGAGGAAAATTGTATGCATTCCTGGCTTTTTTTACCCACCACCAGCCCCGTCCCCTTTCTGCCTCTTTTTTTTTTTTAAAAAAAAAGAGGAATGCGTTGGACTACAACTCCCATCGCTCTCAGTCGGAGGCGCAGGAAAGCTATCGGCAAAACGGGAAGGGAAAAATTGCTGCGCTTTCCAGACCTGGCTCTCTCTCTCTCCCCCGCCCCCCTCCCCTCCAACCTCCAAAGTCACATTCACACAACCTAACAAGCTTTGCGCGTTTTTTGGGGGGGGGGTGGGGGCTCTGGGTGCAAAAGGTTCCCCCTGAAAGAGGGAAAGGGCTATTTTCAACCTTGGCGTTGGTGGGTGGCTTGAGGCCGTCTCCCTCCTGGGCTGTGGGCAGATGCAGGCGCCCCGGTGGAGAAATGGGGTTGTCAGAAGACACTTTTTTGGGGTGTGTGTGTGTGCAAAGTGTATGTGCAAACTTAACTTCTCTCTCTCCTCTCTCCCTCCCTCCTCCTCTCTCTCCCCTCCCTCCCTCTCCCTCTCCCTCTTTCTCCTTCCTTCCTTCTCTCTCTCCCTCTCTCCTTCCCTCTCTCCCTCTCTCTCTCCTCCTCCTGCTCTTTCTCCCTCCCTCCCTCCTTCTCTCTCTCCCTCTCTCTCTCTCTCCCTCTTTCTCCTTCCTTCCTTCTCTCTCTCCCTCTCTCCTTCCCTCTCTCCCTCTCTCTCTCCTCCTCCTGCTCTTTCTCCCTCCCTCCTTCTCTCCCTCCCCCCTCTCTCTCTCCCTCTTTCTCCTTCCTTCCTTCTCTCTCTCCCCTCCCTCCCTCTCCCTCTCCCTCTTTCTCCTTCCTTCCTTCTCTCTCTCCCGCTCTCCTTTCCTCTCTCCCTCTCTCTCTCCTCCTCCTGCTCTTTCTCCCTCCCTCCCTCCTTCTCTCTCTCCCCTTTCTCTCCCTCTTTCTCCTTCCTTCCTTCTCTCTCTCCCTCTCTCCTTCCCTCTCTCCTCCTCCTGCTCTTTCTCCCTCCCTCCCTCCTTCTCTCTCTCCCCTTTCTCTCCCTCTTTCTCCTTCCTTCCTTCTCTCTCTCCCTCTCTCCTTCCCTCTCTCCTCCTCCTGCTCTTTCTCCCTCCCTCCCTCCTTCTCTCTCTCCCCTTTCTCTCTCTCCCTCTCCCTCTTTCTCCTTCCTTCCTTCTCTCTCTCCCTCTCTCCTTCCCTCTCTCCTCCTCCTGCTCTTTCTCCCTCCCTCCCTCCTTCTCTCTCTCCCCTTTCTCTCTCTCCCTCTCCCTCTTTCTCCTTCCTTCCTTCTCTCTCTCCCTCTCTCTCTCTCTCCTCCTCCTGCTCTTTCTCCCTCCCTCCCTCCTTCTCTCTCTCCCTCTCTCTCTCTCTCTCCCTCCCTCCCTCTCTCCCACCCTCACCCCCATCTCCCCTTGCAGCATTACATGTGGCTGTGACCGCCGGAGGCTTTAGACCAGAGGAGGCCTAAATTACCAGCGGCTGGGGGGGCGCCCGTCCCCTGGATCTGGGGGGGTGGAGGGTGGGGAACGAAGACGCGTCCACTGTGGGAGAAAGGTAAGGGGTGGGCTTCGGGGGGGGGCTGGGGACGGGGGAGGAGTAACGTTGGTTCCAGGTGCATGAGGGATGGGGAATTGGGGAGGGGTGGGGGTGGGGGGTCAAACAAAAGTACCAAATGGCCCAACTAATAAAATGGGCAGAAGGTATGTCTTGTATCACGGGTCTACGGGTCTCCAAACTTGGCAACTTGACTTCAACTCCCAGAATTCCCCAGCCATTTTAAAGACTTGGGGACCAACTGCCAGAATTCTTCAGCCAGGTTGAGAGTAGAAGTCCACCAAGTCTTAAATTGGCTGAGGAATTCTGGGAGTTGAAGCCCACCAAGTCTTAAAGTGGCTGAGGAATTCTGGGAGTTGAAGCCCAGCAGTCTTAACGTGACTGAGGAATTCTGGGAGTTGAAGCCCACCAGTGTTAAATTGGCTGAGGAATTCTGGGAGTTGAAGCCCAGCAGTCCTAACATGACTGAGGAATTCTGGGTGTTGAAGTCCCCAAGTCTTAACGTGACTGAGGAATTCGGGGAGTTGAAGTCCCCAAGTCTTAACGTGACTGAGGAATTCTGGGAGTTGAAGCCCAGCAGTCTTAACATGACTGAGGAATTCTGGGTGTTGAAGTCCCCAAGTCTTAACGTGACTGAGGAATTCTGGGAGTTGAAGCCCAGCAGTCTTACCGTGACTGATGAATTCTGGGAGTTGAAGCCCAGCAGTCCTAACATGACTGAGGAATTCTGGGTGTTGAAGTCCCCAAGTCTTAACGTGACTGAGGAATTCTGGGAGTTGAAGTCCCCAAGTCTTAACGTGACTGAGGAATTCTGGGAGTTGAAGCCCAGCAGTCTTAACGTGACTGAGGAATTCTGGGAGTTGAAGCCCAGCAGTCTTAACATGACTGAGGAATTCTGGGTGTTGAAGTCCCCAAGTCTTAAAGTTCCGAAGATTGGAGACCTCTTGTTTCATATCATTGATTAAGGAGCTATTATTTGGGCCTTCTGGGCTGTCTGGACTTCAGGCGACTAGGTCGGTGCGTCTTCAGACATGGCTTGCCTTTCCTTTCTTGGCCCCAAATCCCCCATTTGTGTCGGTGCCAAAGGAGAGCCAGTTTGTTTGAGTGGTTACGGTGCTGGTCTAGAAAGTGGGAGGTGGTGAGTTCTAGTCCTGCCTTAGGCACGAAAGACAGCTGGGTGACTGGGCCAGTCCTCCACCCTCATCCCAGCCCACCTCACAAGGCCGTTGTGGGGAAAGCTGGACGGCGTAATTCGGTACCTTCAACACCTGGAGTTACTTATAAAGAAAGCCAGCCAGCCAGGATAAAAATGTCATCCTAAGTATAACGGAGGACTAGAACTCCCATCCTGCCGCCTTGCCGCCTTGCCGCGGCCTTTAATTATTCCACCGTTCGTTACCCCCCCCCCCCGGACGGGCTGCCCATCAGAGCGGGGACGTTTCAACCGAAGAGAAGAGACTTGTGGGTACTCGGGGAAAATAGGGGGCGGGACTAGATGACCTCCAAGGTCCCTTCCAACTTTATGATTGTGATTATTATAAAAGAGTTAAACTGAAGCACAACGGTGTAAAAAAAAGGGGGGGCTGTGCGGGAGGGGGGTGTCTCCATCCTCTGCCGGTCCCCTAACCCAACTCCCCCCCCCATCTTTTTTCTTCCCCCTGTGCAGACTGGATGCATCGCACATTGGAACAGTTAGGGGTCCGTGCTGGACGGGACCCTTTTTCACTCGGCAACCTGGGTTGCAGCGGAGCCTGGACGTCGTGCCATTCTCGCCCATGGCTCCCGGGGGGCAGGTATTATGGGCTGGGGAGCGGGTTCGAGGAACAGCCCTGGTTTGGGTAGCAGGGGGAGGCGGGCAAGTCCCGGGATCCTGGGGTCTCAGCTAGCCTGGCTGCCTTCTCCCTTCCCCCCCCCACCCCCCCCCACTCATTTTGGCTTCCAAAAACCCTTGTTTTCTCCGAGTTGAAATTTCAGAATTTCGAAGTTGGGGAAAACGATTGGCGTAGAATAAGTTCAAAGCAACAACAACAAAAAAATACTTTCGTACCGAAGTTTTGAGCTTCCTCGATAAACTCAGGCACGGAGGCAGTCCTCAAGTTACAGCCGTTCGTTTAGCGACCAGAGTTCCAATCACGGCGCTAAAACAAAGTACCTTTTATTTTTCACACGTACGACCGTTGCAGCATTCTCCCTCCCTCCCTCCCTCCTCCCCCCTCCCGGTCGTCCAATGGAGCAAAACTCACTTAACAGCCCTCTCGCTTAGCGACGGAAAACTTCGGGCTCCATTGTCATCTTGTGTCGAGGACCGGCCCGTGTGCAGATCTCTGCAGAGTAAATAGTCCTCCACTTACGACCTATTGCTTAGCAACTATTTGAAGTTACGACAGAGGGCCCCCCCCCAAAAAATAAGGTACTTACCAGCCAGATTCAAAGTTCCGACGGCCGCCGCAATTTAGACGCTTAGCAACCGATCCGGATTTACGGCCGTTTGCCCGCATCCCACAGCCGTGACAGCGATGTGACAGTATTCTTTGCTGGAAACGGGTATTTATTGCCGTTTTTCCGGGAAAAAAACCCCACACCTTTTCCGAACAATGGGGTTGTTTGATTTTTTGTTTTTGTTTTGCTTAATGGCTGCAATGCTCACTTAACGATGGTGGATTCGCTTAACGACCACCACAAAAAAAGAATGTCGTAAAATCAGGTCTCTGGTTATAGCACCAAGGACACACACACACACACCAGTTCAACCCGGACCTGCAAATATTCTCCTTTCTCAGGTTCAGAGAATAAACTCTCTTTGTGGGTTCTCCGTTTATCCGGAGCATCCTCTCCGCCTTCTCCCAATCTCGGGGAATCTCAACCAGGGTTAGCTTCAGCTGCTCTCCATTTCTCTCGGAGAAACTTTTGTCCCGTGTTCACCTTGACACGCTTACACACACACAAACACACACACACATACCCCAAGCCGTGTTCATCCATCTCTGCCTCCCTTTCCTGTCGCAAATTGAGTGTGTGTATGTGTTGGGGGGTGGCAGTTTTGGTGTTGCCTGCTCTGCTTCCTCTCCTAAGCCTGCTCCCTCCCACCTCGAGAGATTTCCGCTCCCCCAAAATGGTCTCAGGGCACCATTTCCACCCCATAGAACAGGGGTCTTCAGGTTTGGCCCTTTGATGACTTATGGACTAGCTGAGGAATTCTGGGGCTTGAAGTCCACAAGTCATCAAAGGGCCATAGTTCCCTCAGGCTGGCTGAGGAATTTTGGGGGTTGAAGTCCACAAGTCATCAAAGGGCCACAGTTCCCTCACGCCGGCTGAGGAATTCTGGGAGTTGAAGTCCAGAAGTCTTAAAAGGGACATAGTTCCCTCACGCCGGCTGAGGGAATCTGGAAGTTGAAGTCCACAAGTCATCAAAGGGTCATAGTTCCCTCAGGCTGGCTGAGGGATTCTGGGAGTTGAAGTCCACAAGTCATCAAAGGGTCATAGTTCCCTCACGCTGGCTGAGGGATTCTGGGAGTTGAAGTCCACAAGTCATCAAAGGGTCATAGTTCCCTCACGCTGGCTGAGGAATTCTGGGAGTTGAAGTCTAGAAGTCATTAAAGGGCCATAGTTCCCTCACGCTGGCTGAGGAATTCTGGGAGTTGAAGTCCAGAAGTCATCAAAGGGCCATAGTTCCCTCAGGCTGGCTGAGGGATTCTGGGAGTTGAAGTCCACAAGTCATCAAAGGGTCATAGTTCCCCACGCTGGCTGAGGAATTCTGGGAGTTGAAGTCCACAAGTCATCAAAGGGTCATAGTTCCCTCACGCTGGCTGAGGAATTCTGGGAGTTGAAGTCTAGAAGTCATTAAAGGGCCATAGTTCCCTCACGCTGGCTGAGGAATTCTGGGAGTTGAAGTCCAGAAGTCATCAAAGGGCCATAGTTCCCTCAGGCTGGCTGAGGGATTCTGGGAGTTGAAGTCCACAAGTCATCAAAGGGTCATAGTTCCCTCAGGCTGGCTGAGGGATTCTGGGAGTTGAAGTCCACAAGTCATCAAAGGGTCATAGTTCCCTCACGCTGGCTGAGGAATTCTGGGAGTTGAAGTCCAGAAGTCTTAAAAGGGACATAGTTCTCTCACGCTGGCTGAGGAATTCTGGGAGTTAAAGTCCACAAGTCATCAAAGGGCCAGGTTTGAGGACCCCTGCCATAGAAGAAACCCAGCCCAGCCGGATGGAAGCAGGACCCTTTCCTTGCCTCCCCCTGCCCCACCAGCTGGTATCTCGCCTGCCTTTCTGACCTGCCACGGTCTCCCTCTGCCAGGTGCTCCGCCAGTGCCGTCCAGCCGCCCCTGCCGTTGACGCCCAGCCATGGCGCTAATTTGGGGCAGTACAGCAAAGGCTACTACGCCCCCGGGTGAGTCCTGTGCCCGGCCTTTGGGGCCCGGGCCATATTTTGCATGGGGGGGGGGAGTAGAAGGAGAAACAAAGTCTTGCCTGCAAGAACAAGACACCCCACCCCCACCCTGCATAGTTTGCATCTGGGAAAAGGTGCAAGCAGACCACGACCCCGAGGATTGGTGATCTTCCCTAGTTGGGTCATGAGACGTCTGCAAGAAAAGCACCCAGCTCAGAGAGCACCAAGGATCCATTAGTCGTCCTCCTCCTCCTCCTCCTCCTCCCCCCCTCCCTTCTAGGCCTGATGATGTTCCCTAGTTGGGTCGTGAAACGTCTGCAAGGAAACCGCCCAGCTCAGAGAGCACCGAGGACCCCACAGTCCTTCCTTCCTTCCTTCCTTCCTTCCTTCCTTCCTTCCTTCCTTCCTTCCTTCCTTCCTTCCCTGATGATGTTCCCTAGTTGGGTCATGAAACGTCTGCAAGGAAACCGCCCAGCTCAGAGAGCACCGAGGACCCCACAGTCCTTCCTTCCTTCCTTCCTTCCTTCCTTCCTTCCTTCCTTCCTTCCTTCCTTCCTTCCTTCCTTCCTTCCCTGATGATGTTCCCTAGTTGGGTCATGAAACGTCTGCAAGGAAACCGCCCAGCTCAGAGAGCACCAAGGACCCCACAGTCCTTCCTTCCTTCCTTCCTTCCTTCCTTCCTTCCTTCCTTCCTTCCTTCCTTCCTTCCTTCCTTCCTTCCTCCCTTCCTTCCTTCCTTCCTTCCCTGATGATGTTCCCTAGTTGGGTCATGAAACGTCTGCAAGGAAACCGCCCAGCTCAGAGAGCACCAAGGACCCCACAGTCCTTCCTTCCTTCCTTCCTTCCTTCCTTCCTTCCTTCCTTCCTTCCTTCCTTCCTTCCTTCCTTCCTTCCTTCCCTGATGATGTTCCCTAGTTGGGTCATGAAACGTCTGCAAGGAAACCACCCAGCTCAGAGAGCACCAAGGACCCCACAGTCCTTCCTTCCTTCCTTCCTTCCTTCCTTCCTTCCTTCCTTCCTTCCTTCCTTCCTTCCTTCCTTCCTTCCCTGATGATGTTCCCTAGTTGGGTCATGAAACGTCTGCAAGGAAACCGCCCAGCTCAGAGAGCACCGAGGACCCCACAGTCCTCCTCTTCCTCCTCCTCCTCCTCCTCTTCCTCCTGGCACCGGTGATGTTCCCTCGTTGGCTCCAGGAAGTTCTGCAGGAAGGCCCACCCGGGCTCAGAATGCACCCAGGACCACCCCTCGTTTCCACCCTGAGCCACATTTATTCTTCCCCGTTGACCATCCTCCTTGCTTGCTTGCTTGCTTGCTTGCTGCCATTGCCCGGCTAACTCTTGGTTGCACAGTCCTGTCCTTTCGGCTTCTTGGCTGCCCCCTCCCCGGAAAAAACAACAACACTAGATCTCATCTCTCCTTTGCTGGGTCTGCCCCCACCCTATATCCGAAGGAAACCCCCACCACCACCTATTTCCTTTAAGACCCCTTCCTCACCACTCTGTACGTTCCCCCTGCCGCCGCCCCTGCCCCAGCATCCCTTACCGGAGAGCCTGTCCCACTTCCCCCCTGCCCCCCCGCCACCTCTTTGCTGCCGGCTCATCACGTCTCCCCCCCCCCTCCACCCAGGAATTTGCCCCCACGGCCCCTGCACGGGAAGCTGGAGGCCATCCATGGCTGCGTCCAGGCCCTGCTGCGGGACCAAGGCCAGCCTCACCTCTGGGAGCAACTGGGCGCCATCTACGAGTCGGAACAAGACTACGAGGAAGCTATTCGGTGCTACCAAAACGCCACCCGGTACCAGCGGGACTATGGGAGCTTCGGGGAAATCCACGCCCGGATCGGGAGGCTGCAGCAGGTAGGATGGCCCACCGGCCAAAGGGTGTGTGTGTGTGTGTGTGTGTGTGTGTGCCGGAGGTGGGGGCCCGGGCCTTAGGAGGAGCAGCAGAGGGGGTGGGGAGAAGCTGGACGTGGGGGGGGGGAGAGCGGAGGCGTTCCCCTCCTTCTTTGCCCCCCCCCAAATATTCAGTTTTATCCTGGCTTTTTATTATCTTCTCCAAAAATAATCCAAGGCGACAAACGTATTCCACAGGCCTTCTTCCTCTTTAGTTTCTCCACCACCACGACGACAACCCTGTGAGGTGGGTCGGGCCGGGCTGAGAGAATGAATGGCACAAGGTCGCTCAGCGAACTTTGATGCCTAAGGCGGGACTAGAACTCGCCGTCTCCGGGCGATTGGTCCAAAGTGATTCAGACAGCTTTTGAGGCCTAAGCGGGACTAGAACTCAACGTCTCCTGGCGATTGGCCCAAAGTCACCCAGCTAGCTTTGATGTTTAAGGTGGGACTAGAACTCACTGTCTCCTGGTGATTGGCCCAAAGTGATTCAGCCAGATTTGAGGCCTAAGGCGGGACTAGAACTGACCGTCTCCAGGTGATTGGCCCAAAGTGTTCTCAGTTGGCTTGCTTGCCTAAGGCGTACTAGAACTTCCAGTCTCCCGGCGATTGGCTTGAAAGTCACCCAGGCAGCTTTGATGCCTAAGGCAGGACTAGAACTCACCGTCTCCTGGTGATTGGCCCAAAGTCACCCAGTTGGCTTTTGTGCCTAAGACAGAACTAGAATTCACTGTCTCCCGGTTTCCTACTTGTTGCCTTAACTACGCCAAGTTGCCCAAAATGTGCTGGATAAGACAAAGAAAGGGGGAGTTTCCCAGCCTTTTCCTAACCAGCCTTCCCCAGGTTAAAAAGCTAAGAACAATCTGGCCTGGTTGTTTGGTTGTTTGGTTGTTTGGTTTGGATGGGAGACCACCAGGAGATCCTGCGACTCTTCCGTTTCCCAAACTCGAAGAAAAGCTTTAACTTTTTTTTTAAAAAAAAAACATGGTGTCTGTGTCTTCTTCTTCCACCCCACCTTTCCCCCTTTTTCAGGCTCAGCTGTGGAACTTCCATTCAGGGGGGTCATCTCATCACCGGCACAAAATTTTACCCCCCTTACAGCAAGTCTGGAACCTTTTACATCTTGAGGTAAGAGGTTTCTTCCCCGTCCCCACAAATGGGGTGGGGTGGGGGGTCCATCTGTGCCCCTCTTAGACCTGGACCTTAATTCCCTCCAGATTTGCCTGTTTGTCCAGGCAAAGTCTGTTTGCCAAACTTGTATAATTGGGGACTCATGTAGGTTTAAAACCTGGGGGTCTTCATACCTGGCCCTTTTATGACTTGTGGACTTCAGCTCCCAGAATTCCTCAGCCTGGCATGCTGGCTGAATAATTCTGGGAGTTGAAGTCCCCATGTCATCAAAGGGTCATAGTTCCCTCACGCTGGCTGAGGAATTCTGGGAGTTGAAGTCCACAAGTCATCAGAGGGTCATAGTTCCCTCACGCTGGCTGAGGAATTCTGGAAGTCCACAAGTCATCAAAGGGCCATAGTTCCCTCACGCTGGCTGAGGAATTCTGGGAGTTGAAGTCCACAAGTCATCAAAGGGTCATAGTTCCCTCACGCTGGCTGAGGAATTCTGGGAGTTGAAGTCCACAAGTCATCAAAGGGTCATAGTTCCCTCACGCTGGCTGAGGAATTCTGGGAATTGAAGTCCACAAGTTAGAAAAGGGCCATAGCTCCCTCACGCTGGCTGAGGAATTCTGGGAATTGAAGTCCACAAGTGATCAAAGGGCCAAGTTTGAAGACCCCTGGTTTAAAAGAACACTTGGGGTTTCTGATACTTTTTTTTTTTAAAAAAAATGACTCTTCAATAACTCCCCCTTTAACAAATCTGTAGGACCAATTTTCCTTGTTCCCCAGCACTGTGTCCATCACTGTTTCCAAACATTTTTGCCGAATTGCTCATTGGAGAAAGTTTGCCTTTTTTTCTGGATATTAACTAAGGAAAGTAAAAGAGGAGTCGGTTTTTCCAGAAGTCCTGTGTGACCTTTTTTTAAAAAAAAAAAAATTGTATTTTTTTTATTGAAAATGGCTGAAACTGCCCTGAACTGATTGGATGAGTTTGGAGAGCCGTTTGTCTGAAATGGGAGTTGGACTAGACAACCTCCAGGGGTCCCTATTCTGTTATTATTCAGAACTGGCCGTCTCTAATTCTTCACTTCCACGTGGCCAGAGTTTCCATAAATGCTGTTTTTACAATGTTTAATGAGCAGTTTTAAGGTTATGGCGGGCAGCATAGAAACACGGTGCTGTTTGAGCGAAAATTGGGGTGAAGGGGAATGCAACCTTAATCTTCTCTCTGGGTTTTTTTCCCCCCATTCCTGGATCTTTTTTCTAAACTTTCTAAAATGGTTTTTTTTCTTTTTTCATCCTCTTTAAAATGATTCCTTCAACAAATTGCAAAACTGTTCACTTGATCTCGGATACAAGTAGATCACAATGGAGCCCCAATTTTCCGTTGCTGGCTGGGGGACTCTGGGAGTTGAAGTCCACCATGTCTTAAAGCTGGCAGATTTGGAGAGCCCTCTCCTAGAATAGTGTTTTTCAACCAGGGCAACTTTTAAGTGGTATGCACTTCAACTCCCAGAATTCCCTAGTCAAGATGGCTGGCTGGGAGATTCTGGGATTTGAAGTCCACAAGTCATTAAAGGGTCATAGTTCCCTCACGGTAACAGGAATTCTGGGAGTTGAAGTCCACAAGTCGTAAAAGTGTCATAGTTCCCTCACGCTGGCTGAGGAATTCTGGGAGTTGAAGTCCACAAGTTGTAAAAGGGTCATAGTTCCCTCACGCTGGCTGAGGAATTCTGGGAGTTGAAGTCCACAAGTCGTAAAAGGGTCATAGTTCCCTCACGCTGGCTGAGGAATTCTGGGAGTTGAAGTCCACAAGTCGTAAAAGGCACATAGTTCCCTCACGCTGGCTGAGGAATTTTGGGAGTTGAAGTCCACAAGTCGTAAAAGGCACATAGTTCCCTCACGCTGGCTGAGGAATTTTGGGAGTTGAAGTCCACAAGTCGTAAAAGGCACATAGTTCCCTCACGCTGGCTGAGGAATTCTGGGAGTTGAAGTCCACAAGTCATAAAAGGCATAGTTCCCTCATGCTGGCTGAGGAATTCTGGGAGTTGAAGTCCACATGTCTTAAAGCTGTCAAATTTGGAGATCCCTGTCCGACTTCAACTCCCAGAATTCCCCAGTCAAGATGGCTGGCCTGGGGATTATGGGAGTGGAAGTCCACAGGTCTGAAAACTGTCAAGATTGGACATCCCCACCCCACCCCCCTTGTCCTAGATCTTCCCTTGAGGTGTCTTGTTTTGCTGGAAAGGCTTTTGAGTTGGGTTTTTTTAGCAGAAAAAAGCAAATCCTTCTGCTTTCCCTCTGCGCTTCCCCAGAAAAGGAATTTCTCGACCAAGCGGAACCCCCAGCTCAAGCGGCCCGGCCCCCCCATGGAGCCCCCCGTGGTCCAACCCGTCCCGCCGGTCCAGCACCCGGCCCATCCCGGCCACAGCGAAGAGATGCCGGCCCCCATGAAGAGGCGGAGGAGCACCAGTCCCGACCAGGTAGGAAAGCCCCTGTGCTGGCACTCTGCGCATGCTTAATGGCCCCCTGCCCTTTTCGGACGCTGCTTTGGTCTGCTGCTTGGGGGGGGGCTGCCGGCTTTTTTTTGAAAAGGGGGAGCAATGGATCTGTAGGTCAACCTCATCTCCTGCTGGGACCCCTTCTCCGCTCCTGTTTCCCCCTGGCTGGGGGAGGCCGTGGGGGCCGCGTGGTGGAGGAGGCCGTGACCCTCTGCTCTCGCTCTCTTTCTGCAAATGCCTGCCGGGATGCAGAATGGTGTCTTGTCCGGTCCCGGAGCCCCCGGCAACCCCCACTACCAGCTGCCTAAGCCTGGACTATGGAACCCCCTCCATGGAGACCCCTGGGGCCAGGAGCGCAAGAACGTGGCCGCCCCAGACAGACAAGTAAGGCCGGCTCCCCCCTTTAAGGCTAGGCCTCCCCGGGGACGGAGGGAGGGAAGGAAGGAAGGAAGGAAGGAAGGAAGGAAGGAAGGAAGGAAGGAGAATGGGATGGGAGGAAGATAGGAAAGAAGGAAGGAAGGAAGGAAGGAAGGAAGGAAAATGAGAAGGGAGGAAGGAAGATAGTAAAGGAAGGAAGGAAGGGCAGGAAGATAGGAAGAAAAGAAGGAAAATGAGAAGGAAGGAAGATAGGAAAGAAAGAAGGAAGGAAGGAAGGAAAATGAGAAGGAAGGAAGGAAGATAGGAAGGAAAGAAGGAAAATGAGAAGGAAGGAAGGAAGATAGGAAAGAATGAAGAAAGGAAGGAAGGAAAATGAGAAGGAAGGAAGATAGGAAAGAAAGAAGGAAAGAAGGAAAATGAGAAGGAAGGAAGGAAGATAGGAAAGAATGAAGAAAGGAAGGAAGGAAAATGAGAAGGAAGGAAGATAGGAAAGAAAGAAGGAAGGAAGGAAAATGAGAAGGAAGGAAGGAAGATAGGAAGAAAAGAAGGAAAATGAGAAGGAAGGAAGGAAGATAGGAAAGAATGAAGAAAGGAAGGAAGGAAAATGAGAAGGAAGGAAGATAGGAAAGAAAGAAGGAAGGAAGGAAAATGAGAAGGAAGGAAGGAAGATAGGAAGGAAAGAAGGAAAATGAGAAGGAAGGAAGGAAGGGAAATGGAAGGTTGATTTTGAAGAGAAGGAAAGAGGAAAGGGAGAAATAGGAAAGTAAGGGAGGGACGAAAGGAAAAGAGGGAGAGAAGAGGAATGGATGGTAGAAAAAACGAGGAAGGAAGGAGGGAATAAGGGAAGGAAGGAGATGGAGAAGAGAGGAAAGAAAAAAGGGAGATGGATGGAAGGAGGAAAGGAAAGAAGGAAGGAAGGAGGCAGAAGAAAGAGAAGAAATGAAAATATGGAGGGAGGATGGATGGAAGGAAGGAAGGAAAGTATGACGCAGCTGATAATCTAACACAGAGGTCTTCAAACTCGGCCCTTTTATGACTCATGGACTTCAACTCCCAGAATTCCTCAGCCAGGCATGCTGGCTGAGGAATTCTGGGAGTTGAAGTCCATGAGTCATAAAAGGGCCGAGTTTCAAGACCCCTTTTTAAATTGAGGAGGGGTCCTTCTGGAGGGCTGGGGGGGGTCCTCCCTGTCTTTTGTGTTCCCAGATCCACCACCCAGGTCTCTAAATATTAGCAACCCCCCCCCCCAGATCTGGCCGTCCAGGAGCCCAGGGTTAGCCCCCCGGGGAGGGGGGGTGGGCAGTGGAGGGAAAGGGGGGGCTGCTTTGTTCCCTTTTCCCCTGCAATCTTGCCCAGGACTCCGTGGGGGGGGGCTGGCTTCCCCCGGGCTGCCTGCTCCTGGCTGCTGCTTGGCTTGGCATCTGCAAAGGGCCGGACTGCGGGGGGGGGGGCTGCGGGGGGGTGGGGGGTGGGATTAAGGCCTCTTGGTGGCTTTTGCTTTGGAAAAGCTTGGAAGCTTCTGCAGCCCCCCCCCCCCCCCCCGCCCCCAGCCCAGATAGCTTCGCCTTGCAGGACGCTTGATGTCAACGGAAAAGATCTGAAGAGCGGAAAAAAGCCTGATTTTATTTTTCCTTCCCTCCCTTCCTCCCTCCTTCACTTCTGTCTCCCTCCCTCCCTTTTCTCTCCTCCCTTCTTTCCTTCCTTCCTTCCCTCCTTCCCCCTCTCCCTCCCTCCTTCGCTTCTTCCTTCCTCCCTCTTTCCTTCACTTCTGTCTCCTTCCTTCCTTCCTTCCTTCCCTCCCTCTCTCCCTCTCCCTCCCTCCCTCACTTCTGTCTTCCTTCCTTCCTTCCTTCCTTCCTTCCTTCCTCCCTTCCTTCCTTCCTTCCTTCCTCCCTCTCCCTTTCCCTTCCCCTCCCCTTTTCTCCTCTTTCTCACTCTCTCCTCCTCCTCCTCCTCCTCCTCTTCCTCCCCCAGGAGCAGAGGAACTCGGTGGCTCACTCGGCTTTCCCCTACCCGTCGCCCGCCTACAGCTCCCACCCGGCCCCCCACCGCCTGCCGGCCCTGGCGCCCACTCCCCGCACTCCGCCAGCACACCGCGCCCCCCTCGAGCCCCACAGCTGCTCGACCCGGCCCAACGGAAGTGACCTTAACGGCCGAGTCCCGCGGGGGCGCCCAGACTCCACCACCACACCAGCAACCTCCGCCTGCGTGCCTTATGCCCCGCGCCCGACCCCGGGGGGACCCACCACCAGCAGCAAGACCACCTCACGGGGGCCCCTGGCCTCGGAAAGCCTTGTAAGGGCCCGGGGGAGGGCTGCCGTGTGGGGGGACCCTGGGCGGGAGGGAGGGAGGAAAGAGGGAGGGTGGGAAAGGGAGGGAGGGAGGGAGGGAGGAAAGAGGGAGGGAGGGTGGGAAGAATGAGGGAAATAGGAAGAGGAAGGAAGGAGTGAAGGGAGAGAGGGAAGGAGAGGAGGGAGGGAGAGAAGGAAAAAGGAAAAGGGAGGGAGGGAGGGAGGAAGGAGAGAGGGAAGGGAGGGACGGAGGAGGAAAGGAAGAGAGGGAAGGAAAAGGGAGGAACGAAGAAGCAAGGGAGGGAGGGAGGGAAGATGGAAGGGAGGAAGGAAGGGAAGAGAGGGAAGGAAGGAGAGGAGGGAGAAAGGAGGGAGGGTGGGAAGAATGAGGGAGATAGGAAAAGGAAGGAAGGAGTGAAGGGAGAGGGAAGGAAGGGAAGAGAAGGAAGGAGAGGAGGGAGGGAGAGAAGGAAAAAGGAAAAGAGGGAGGGAGGGAAGAAGGAAGGAAAGAGAGAGAAAGAAGGGAAGGAGAAAAAGGAAGGAGGGAGGGGGGGCTGCTCCTAGGGAAGCTTGGGAGACATTTTATTCATTTTATTTCTCTCCCCCCCCGCAGGGTTCTTCTAATCATTACCAAACGCCGCCGGCAATGGAGTCGCCCGGTCCCACATCGGAGAACGCTGGGCGCAAGCCGGCCCCTCCCTCCCGGCCAGCCCCTTGCCTTGCCCCCCGCAACCTGCCCTGCGCACGCATGCAGCCCCCGCCCCCCAACCGCCCCCCGCCCGCCCCTCCCTCGGCTCCCCAGCGCCCCCCGGCCCCTCCGCCTCCTCCTCCTCCCCCTCCGTTGCCCTGGCTGGGCAAAGCGGGCGAGGAGGGCAAGGCCGAGGACGAAGACCCCCTGGGGGAGCTCCTTTTCGGCTGTGGAGGGCCGCCCAGCGGGGCCGACCCCCCCTCCTTGGTGAACTGCGACTCGGGCTGCGGCTTCCCGGATTCGGGCGCCAGCAGACAGGCAGGCAGCTTCTCTCGCCCCCGGGAAGGGGCCGGGGAGACCCCCAGTCCGGCCAGCCCCGATCCCTCGCCGGCCCCCCAATTCTGGCTTCCCGAGAGCAGCCGGGAAGAGAGCGGGTCCGCGGGGGGGCCCAGGCCCCTGAATCCGAGCCCCCCGATTACCTCAGGAACGTTCAGGTCTCCGGAGAGCCCCCCGCCGCCCCCTCCCCCGCCGCCCCCTCCTCCTCCTCCCCCCCCACCTTCCCGGGCCTCCTATCCAAAGACGCCGGAGCCGCCCGCGGTGCCCCCCGCTGCCGAGGCCTCCCCCGACCGGCTCTTCGGCTTCGCCAGCCCCCCTTTGGAGGACCAGTTTGAGGAGCCCCCCGAGTTCTCCAAGATTCTGCCGGACGGGCTGGCCAACATCATGAAGATGCTGGACGAGTCGATCCGGCGCGGGGAGGAAGAGCGGGAGGAGAGCTTCCCGCCGCCGCCACCCCCCGCCCCTCTGCTGCCGAGCCCCCCACCCCTGGCCAGGCCCAAGCTGCCCTCGGCCTCGGCCGGCACCTTCGATTACCCCAAGCCGGCCGGGCAGGACCCCCCCGAGCCCCCTTGCCTCTATCGCTTTGGCAAGCGGGAGACGGAAGAGCAGCGCCCCCCGGGCCTGGCCGCCGCGGGGGGTTCCGGCGGCGGTGCCGCGTTCGGCCCCCGCAGCCCCCCGTCTCTCCTGAAGTCTCTGGCCAATGTGTTGGAGGGGCAGAAACACTCCTATCGGCTGAAGCCGGTGACGCCCCCAGGTGCTAAGCTCTCCCCCCCAGCCGGTGCGAGCCAGAGCCCCCTGCCCCAATTCACTACCTCAGGCCAAGCGTGGGCCGGGGTCCCTGCTGGCGCCACGGAGGAGCGGGCGTCCACGCCCCCGGCCCCGCCCGCCCCTCGGCCCGTCAAGACCGAGTCGGAGGTCTTGGAGGAGATCAGTCGCGCTTGCGAGACCCTGGTCGGACGGGCAGGGCGGGAGAAGAGCCCCCCGCCCCCGGCCAGCCCTCCGCCCCCGGCCAGCCCCCCGCCCGCCCCAGCTTCCCCTCCGCCCCCTCCCCTTCCGGCCCCCGTGCCCCCGGCGCCCCCACCCCCCACCCCTCCCCGCCCCAAGGACGAGTCCCGCAAGCAGCATTTGGAGCACCGCCGGCACCGTCGCTCCAACCGGGACGGCTCGCGGAGGCACCGGGAGGGCAAAGCGCGCAAGGGGAAGAACCGGCAGATCCTGGGCAGTTTGGACGTGCAGAGCACCAAGGGCCAGGCCCGGGAGAACGGGGCCAAGCCGCCGCCGCCGCCGCCCCCTCCTCTGCCGCCGGCGCCGGAGCGGAGGTCTCCCATCAAGAAGGAAGAGGCTCCGGTGGGCTCGCTCTCCACCATGGTGTGCTCGGCCGACCTGCTCAAGCTGCGCTCCTTCACGGAGGGCCCCCCCAAGGAGCTGAAGATCCGGCTGATCAAGGTGGAGAGCGGGGACAAGGAGACCTTCATCGCCTCCGAAGTCGAGGAACGCCGCATCCCGCTGAGCGAGCTGACCATCAACCACTCGGCTGCGGAGATCGTGCGGGCCAGCAAGTGAGTTTCCCCCTTGCCCCCCACCCTCCCCCGCGCCCCCCCCCGAGGCCCTTTCCCCGTTGCCTCCCCTGAGGGCGGCTCCTCCCAGGACACGGGTCGGCAATCCGCAGCTCCAGAGCCGCATGCGGCTCTTTCAGCCTTCTCCTGCAGCTCCGCCCTTTGCAGAGACAGAGACAGAGAAAGGCACATGTGCTTCCCTTCCCCCCTCCCCCCCTCTCTGTGTTTGTGTGTGTGTGTGTGTGTGTGTGTGTGTGTGTGTGTGTGTAAAAGAGAGAAGCTTATTGCCCAGGGCTCCTGCCTTTGCTGCGTCTCCGCAGGAAGCAACAGAAAGCAGCAGCTCTCTCTCTCTCTCTCTCTCTCTCTCTCTCTCTCTCTCTCTCTCTCTCTCTCTCTCTCTCTCTCTCTCTCTCTCTCTCTCTCTCTCACACACACACACACACACACACACACACAATGAGTGGGGCAAGAGGACTGGCAGAGCAAGGGCAGGAGAGCCCAATAAGAATGTCAGCTTGTTGGAGAACAGTGTGAAGCCAGCTTGCCAGGTGAGTAGAAGATTGGAGAGAGGGAGAGAGAGAGAGAGGAGGGGAGAGAGAGAGAGAGAGAAAGACGGAGAGAAAAAGATAGAGAGGGAGAGAGAGAAAGACAGGGAGAGAGAAAGGGAGAGAAAAAGAGGGAGAGAGAGGGAGAAAAAGAGGGAGAGAGAGGGAGAAAAAGAGGGAGAGAGAAAGGGAGAAAGAGGGAGAGAGAAAGAGAGAGAGGAAGAGGGAGAGAGAGGAAGAGGGAGAGAGACAGAGAGGGAGAGAGAAAGAGAGGGAGAGAGAGAGAGAGAGAAAGAAAGAACTCATGCACAGCAACCTCTATTTCTCTGGTAAACGGCTCCGAGTGGCTCTTTTGAGTGTTTCAGGTTGCCGACCCCTGTCCTGGGAGCTTCCAGCCGCTGAACGGAAAACGCCGGTTCACCGTGTGCAAGCAGTCCTCCGATTGAACGGCCACAGCTGGGAGCAAAATTTCTGTCGCTAAGCAAGGCAGTTGTTAAGTGGGTCCTGCCCGATCTGACAACCTTTTTGCCACAGCTGTTAACGCCAATCGTTTTATTTATTATCGGGGCTCAGCGGTGGCTCAGCGGTTAAGACGCTGGGCTTGCTAGCTGGAAAGCCGGCAGGCCGGGTTCGAGACCCAAGCACGATGGGGTGAGCTCCCGTCCTCGCCTCAGCTCCTGCCCACCTACATGCAAAGACATGTAGATAAACGAGTATCCACGGGAAGGTGACAGCACTCAGGATGTCGTGAAGGCCACATGACCGCAGTCATGTCTTCGGAAAATGAGCGCAACCCTCTAGCGTCAGCAACGAGGAGCAGAGTAAAATCCGCAGGGACTCTCTTTATTTCCTTATTGCTACGTTTATTTGGTGTCCCATCTCGTTTCAGCGCGACTGTGCAGCTTGCAGCACAATCGTATTCACTGAATCGCATGTCGTTAAGTGAGTCTGCCTTCCCCCACTGACTTTGCCTGGGGAAGGTCGCGAATGGTGATCACTTGACCCCGGGATGCTGGAACTCCCAAAATTCCACACTTAAGTGGACCATCTCCCAGAATTCCACGCTTAAGATGGGTGGACTTCATCTCCCAGAATTCCTTGCTTAAGATGAGTGGACTTCATCTCCCAGAATTTCTTGCTTAAGATAAGTGGACTTCATCTCCCAGAATTCCATGCTTAAGATGGGTGGACTTCATCTCCCAGAATTCCCTGCCTTGTCCCCATTGGACTAGATCAGGGATAGGCAACCTTGGGGCTCTTTTATGACTTGTGGACTTCAACTCCCAGAGTTCCTGAGCCAGCATGGCTCAGCTTGGCAACCTCTCCCTTTCCCCTCAGCCTGGCTGGCTCAGGAATTCTGGGAGTTGAAGTCCACGAGTCATAAAAGAGCCAAGGTGGCCTAGCCCTGGACTAGATGATCTTTGGAAGTCCCTTCCAACTGCAGTGTTCTGGGACACCTATAAAATTACAGAGGTCCTCTAGGAGAGAGATGGGCAGTTTCTAAATTTGCTAAAATTTCAATTTTTAATCTAAATTTGATACATAAAGTTGGATCAATAAAAACGAAAACATCTGCGGCCTTCAGCAATTATAGGTAGTCCTCAATTTACAACTGCTCACTTAGCGACCGTTCAAATTCACGGTGGCACTGAAAAAAGCGATCGATTCCCCTGTTTTTCCACACTTAACAGCCTTTCCCCACGATCATGTGATCAAAATTCAGACGCTTGGCAGCCGACCCGCCTTTAATGACCGTCACGGGATCCCCTTTCGCGACCCGCTGACCAAGCAAAAGTCAGCGGGGAAGGCAGATTCGCTTAACAACTGGGTGACTCGCTTCCCGACTGCGATGATTCCCTCAAGAACGGTGGCGAGAAGAAAAGTCATGAGACGGGGCAAAATCCGCTGAGCAAAATGTATCGCTTAAGCGACAGAAACATGGGGGCCCAGTTGCGGTCGTAAGCCGAGGACTGCTTGAACCGAGAGTGTAAATTTTACGCCGCTTTGCCTGTGCTGACATTTCCCCCCCCCTTCCCCCCCCCGGTTCTCGCCAGGCACGCCAAGGTGAAAGGAAAATTTAAGGAGTCGTATCTGTCCCAAAGTCACTCGGTCAAGCCGCAGATCAACGTGGACGAAAAACTGCCCCGGGATAAACTCAGCCCTCCAACGCCGAGCATCTACGTGAGTGTCCATTTTGGGAGGTAGCCGGAGAGGGCCGCGGGCAGAGCTGCTTGGAACAGAATTTAATGGGGAGGGGGCTGCCCATGTCGGATCTCGAGGGGTTTGTGTGTAAAAAAAAAAATCACGGCGTTTGCCAACCACGCTCGCTCTAGTACGCCAGCCAGGCCTGCTGGCGTTAAGCTTTTTTTAGGGACGGATCAAAACAACGGCAAAGTTTCTAGCCCTCATGGCTGAAGTGGTTAACTCAACCAGTTTCCTGGCCAACGTTCCAGAGCCCCAAAGGGCAGAGAGGAAGGCCGTCAAATAGGGAGGGAGCAGGCGAAAAGCGGATTAAGAAGACAACAGTGACCATCGTTGGCTACTCCGTGGCCTGGGTTCTGGCTGGGGACTATGGGTTTCCTTTTCACGCTCCTTCATTCTTGGCGGGGGGGGGTATACAGAATGGCTCCCCCCCTTCCCAAAATGAAAGAATCGTGGAGTCTGGAGATTGGGGGGACAGTAAGGATGCTGGGCAATTTTGCCCCGGGGGTCCCCAGGCCAATCCGTGGAATGAGGCTAGATCAGTGTTCCTCAATTTTTGGCAGCTTTAAGAAGGGTGGACTTCAACTCCCAGAATGCCTGGCTGGCTGGGGAATTCTGGGAATTGACATCCACACTTCTTAAGGTTGCCAAAAGTTGGGGAACGGTGGCCTAGATGCTCACTAGAACAGCTTTGGTGCAACCCCCAGAGTCTTTGGAATAATAATAATAATAATAATAATTATTATTATTATTATTATTATTATTATTATTATTATTATTATTATTATTATTATTATTATTATTATTATTATTATTATTATTATTATTACATCACCATTATTATTATTATTATTATTATTATTACATCACCATTATTATTATTATTATTTGCTTGTTTCTGATCCTTCTGTTGGGAGATTGGAGGTGGAAAAAAAATGGCTTTCTCAACGTAATATCAAGACACAAGCCTAACCAGACAGCCATTGTAGTGTTGAAAGGTTCCTAAGAGGTCATCAAGCCCAACCCCCGCTAGACTGCAGGGTTCACAGCAGCCACAACACTACACTAAATACCTAAGCAGCCTTAGTTTGAAAACCTTCAGCGAAGGGAAAGAGGTTCCTCTGTGTCAATCAGCTCCAGTGATTGACAGCTCTTCCTGTCCACAAGTCCTTCTTAACGCCTCATCTGTTGAAGTCTCATCTCGTTTGGTCTAGTCTTAGCCTCGGGAAGAGATGAGAATAGGTTCAGACCTTCTACTGCAATGTTTCCCAACCTTAACAACTCTTAAAAGTGGTGTACTTCAACTCCCAGAGGTCCGTGCTTAAGATGCATGGACTTCAACTCCCAGAATTCTTCAGCCAGCGTGAGGGAACTATGACCCTTTGATGACTTGTGGACTTCAACTCCCAGAATTCCTCAGCCAGCGTGAGGGAACTATGACCCTTTGATGACTGGTGGACTTCAACTCCCAGAATTCTTCAGCCAGCGTGAGGGAACTATGACCTCTTTATGACTTGTGGACTTCAACTCCCAGAATTCTTCAGCCAGCGTGAGGGAACTATGACCCTTTTCTCACTTGTGGACTTCAACTCCCAGAATTCTTCAGCCAGCGTGAGGGAACTATGACCCTTTGATGACTTGTGGACTTCAACTCCCAGAGTTCCTCAGCCAGCGTGAGGAAACTATGACCCTTTGATGACTGGTGGACTTCAACTCCCAGAATTCTTCAGCCAGCGTGAGGGAACTATGACCCTTTGAGGACTGGTGGACTTCAACTCCCAGAATTCCTCAGCCAGCGTGAGGGAACTATGACCCTTTGAGGACTTGTGGACTTCAACTCCCAGAATCCCTCAGCCAGCGTGAGAGAACTATCTTTTATGACTAATGGACTTAAACTCCCAGAATTCTTCAGGCGCTGGCTGGCTGAGGAATTCTGGGAGTTGAAGTCCACCAGTCATCAAAGGGCCAAGTTTGAAAAAAACCTGCTTTAAAGCAACGTTTCTGCTTCCACAGAATTTAGGAGACATCTCCGTTGTCATCTCCAAAAGTCCTTATTCTTTCTCTTTATTTATTTATTTTTAAACCCTATTTTCGTGGCGCCTTGTCTCGCCTCCTTGTTTCTAGCGGTGCAGCGGCCCAGTTCTCTCTTCATGGAACCCCGAGATCCTTCCCTCTCCTCCCTCTGGTGCCAGGAGAACCCTTTTGATCCCCTCCGGAGGGATCCACCCGCCGCTTCTTCTCGATTCCTCCTTCCTTCCGTTCTTCGTCCTTAGTTTGTCTCTCGGTTGCTATTCGGGGCAAGCCTCCCGTCTCCTGAAAAAGCAAAACAAGAAAGGGGTTGTGAGAAACACACACACACACACACACACACACACACACACACACACACACACACACCAAAAGACTTTGGGTGTCCAGAGATGGAGATGCTGATTCAGGGACCCTGTCTAGTCTCCCTTTTGGGGTGGGGGGGAAAGAAAGAAAGAAAGAAAACTCTTTTGTGGGTCCGTTTTGGTCAGCTTCTTTCCTTTCCGGCTTTTGTGAGAATTAGCCCCGCGCACGTAGTTGTGAACTCTTTACTACGCTGGGGAGGAAATCAAAGAGGCAACGCTGAGTCTTCCCAAAGCAAAATACCTCTCTTCCGTCGAGGATGGAGGCTGTTGGGTTGATGGAGAAGGGGTGAAGCAAGAGTTGTAGGGCAGAATAATAGAAGAAGGGAGCTGGAAGGGAGCTTGGAGGTCTTCTAGTCCAACCCCCTGCTCGGAATGCAGAAGAACACGAGTTGGAAGGGACCTTGGAGGTCTTCTAGTCCAACCTCCTGCCCAAACAGGACACCCTGTATACCATTTCAGACAAACGGCTTTCCAATCTCTTATTGAAAACCTCCAATGTTGGACCAGCCACAACTTCTGGAGGCAAGGAGTTCCACCGGTTAATTGTTCTCACTGTCGGGAAATTTCTCCTGAGTTCTCGGTTGCTTCTCTCCTTGATGAGTTTCCATCCGTTGCTTCTTGTCCTGCCTTCAGGGGCTTTGGAGAATAGGTGGACCCCCCCCTCTTCTTTGCAGCAGCTCCCCCCAAAATATTGGAACAGTAGCTGGGCACAAAGGGGAGATACGCCAAAAGTGACGTTGCAAAAAAAAAATAGACTGTGATGGCACCGTAATTTTCCGGGTTCAATCCCGAGTGACAAAATATTCTCTTGGAACTTTTTCTCCCCCCCCCCCCCCCCGATGACAAGCGAATTGTGCGATGGTGGCACTCGGATCAGAAACGGATTCTTGATGGGGTTGTCTTCTTGGGGCTCGATCTTAACCGCCATTCCTGGCAGGTTCTGCCTAGCCACGATTGTCCGTCGGCACGAAGAGGCTCGGATCTTTTCCTCCTGAGTTTTCGTACCTCAGTTTGGGGAAGGGTCCTCAAACTTTCCTTCCTTCCCTCTGCTTTGCTCCCCCACCTCGATTCATTCTCCTCTTTTGATTTTTTTTCCCCCATCCCTTCCTTCTTCTTCTTTTATTTATTAATATTTTATTTTTATTTTAATTCCATTTATATCCCGCCCTTCTCCGAAGACTCAGGGCGGCTCACAAGCTTAGCAGTAGCCTTCATTCTATGTATATGCCTGCTTATTAGGGCTTTCGCCCCCCCCCCCCAAGCGGCATTATTACAAAGTCAGCTTATTGCCCCCAACAATCTGGGTCCTCATTTTACCTACCTCGGAAGGATGGAAGGCTGAGTCAACCTTGAGCCTGGTGGGACTCGAACCTGCGCTAATGGCAGGCAGCTGTTGTTACCTAAGGAGGCGTTAGCCCACTGCTCCACCAAGGCTCTCCACAAGACCTCCCCCTTGTCCTTTTGGCTTAACAGCCTTCTCGCGTGCTCTTAGCTCAGTCCGGCGTCCCAGAAGACTCCGCGCGGCCTCCTCGCTCCTGAGAACGAGCAAAACGCAGCCAGGGGAGACGAAGCTCGGACTGGTGGACTTGACTGCCATTCGTTTGGGGAACGTACGAAGGAGACACCGTCACCGGGAAGATTTTTTTTTCCTTCCGGACTGCCACTGTTTTTCTTTTTCCCCCCGCGTGCATCTTGCATTTCACGGCAAACGATCCTTGAACTGCCCGTGTTTTCCCAGTTTTCCCGGGAACAAGACTGAAAAAGAGTAGATGTTGGGCCAGTTTTATAGGAAGAAGGGATGTGTGTGTGTGTGGGGGGGGATTGTGGGGGGTTTTTTGGACCTGTTTGCCGTCACTCCATCCACTTGTCCTCTTTCGAACTCGGAACCGCGGCGTCTTTCCGTTTGGAATTTTTTTTAAAAAAAGATTCTATAACTGAACTCTCTGGATCCTTTGTGGACCGTCTTTGGCGACGCGTTTTGGATGAAGGCTGTGCTACGAGGAGCCAAGCTGGAAGAACGTGAATAGCAATTTAAAAAAAAAATCGGAATTCTTTTCAGCAATACCCTCGTTGTCCTGCTGGGATTTACGCGGCTGTGCAAAGTCCGACACCGGCATTTCAAGAGAGAGAAGCAGGCCTGTTTTTTTTGCGCTGGGAGGAATCTTTTAAAGCAGAAAACGGCCTTGGATATCCTTGATTTTCTCTAAGGATCAGTTGCTGCTTGAAGAGGAGGGATCACACAAATTAGGGACTGGAAACACAGATGGGCTTGTTAGCTTTAACTGGGGGGGGGGTTGGAGCAGAAGGGCCCAGTGGCCCCAAAACTTAGTGGCTTGTACTAAGCCTGCGGGATCCAATCTGGGTCGGTCACTCTGGGACCAGAGTTTTTGACTTCCAGGCTTTTGGTTATGCGCTGGAGCCCATCCTCAGGAGTAGTGTGTGTGTATTTATGTGGTGCCTGGTTGTGTGGGGCTCTTTAGGGTGTCAGGTTTTTGGCTGTTGTGCTGCCAAGCCCTCCGCCTTCTAAGTACTTGGTTGGCTGGTGGTAAATCAGCACTCCTGGGTCCTGTTTCCCAGGCTGCAATTATTCTCTGGCTGTTTTTGTCTCTGCTTGGCCAACAATCTTAATAGCTGTGAAATTGAATGGATGTCCTTGTTCCAGGGCAATGTGAGTTCAGGTCTCCTCGTTTGACCGTTTGCTTGTGTTCCTGAAGTCTGGTGGTTAGCTTCCTCCCCGCCTGTCCTACCGGTACATACACATGCAACAGGCACCACACAAATACCACACACACACAACAGCACACACACTGCTAGAGAGATGTTCCCTGAAGATGGGATCCAGTACAGGTCCGAAAGCTCGGAATAACTAAACCTCTGGGTCCCGGTGACCGACCCAGATTGGATCCTTCCACATTATCCTGGGACACGCATGTTCGCCTTCATTCGTTCACTAAGCCTGTATGTTTTAGGAGCGTCTTCGTAGGTATGGACCCAAATTAATCTGTTAGGCTTTGTCCTACCTGGTGACAGCCTAGTGCTTGATATTCCTAAATACAGGTAGTCCTTGACTTGTGACCGATTATTTAACGACCATTCAAAGCGACAACAGCACCGAAAAAAAGAGACTTTCGGCCGGTCCCTTGCACTTAAAATCATTGCACCGTCCTCACAGTTGCTAATCAATCAAAATTTGGGGCGTTTGGCCTGTGTTTATGACGGTTGCAGCGTCCTGGGATCACAAAGTCCTACGATCAAGGGGCATTTGCTCAATTGCCTGGTCGTAAATTGAGGACTTACCTCTATTTTCAATCCTAGTCTGCAAAACGGTGATTTACCCTCTGGCTGGGGATTATAGGAGATGTGGTTTGATATACCTGGAGGGCAACCTGGTTATTCTAATTTTTTTTTTTTTAGATTGGTGGGTGCTTTGTGCGAGAGGGTAGGTGGGGGGGGATCCAGACCCGGCCTGGGGTCCTCTGACAGTCTCCTCCTTTCTCTTCAGTTGGAGAGCAAACGAGACGCTTTCTCCCCTGTGTTGCTGCAATTCTGCACCGACCCCAAGAACCCCATCACCGTCATCCGGGGTCTGGCTGGATCTCTTCGACTCAGTGAGTATGACTGTTATGGTTTGTCTCTGGAGAATTCTCCGTCAACTCGATCCTGGTTGTCCCAAAGGTGCTTTTTTTCAGGAGGCAACTGGATTTCCCTGTTTTCCTTCGAAGAGGTTTCGCTTCTCATCCCAGAAGCTTTCTTCAGTTCTGACTGAATGGCGGCGAATGGAAGGATTTATCCTCCTTGCAGACAGCCGGTCATTTGCATTTTTTTAGAGAGTCGTTGAGGCCAATTGGAGGTTTACCTGTGTCCTCAGCAACTGTGGACTTTCTTGTTTTTCTTTGAAGACGTTTCGCTTCTCATCCAGGAAGCTTCTTCAGCTCTGACTGGGAAGTGGAAGGATTTATCCTCCTTGCAGACAGCTGGTCATTTGTATTTTTTTAGAGAGTCGTTGAGGCCACTTGGAGGTTTGTCTGTGTCGTCAGGGTCATCTGAGTGGTGCAAATGGGTGTGGAGCCTTCTTGGAACTGTTGAAAGGAGGTTCCACGCCCATTTGCACCACTCAGGTGGCCCCGGGGACACAGACAAACCTCCCAAGTGGCCTCAAGGGCCCTCTAAAAAAAGGCAAAGGACCAGCAATCTGGAAGGAGTATAAATCACTTCCCCACCATCCAGTCAGAACCTGAGGAAGCTTCTGGGACGAGAAGCGAAACCTCTTCAAAGGAAAACAAAGAAAGTCCAGTTGCCTCCCGGAAAAAAAACACCTTTGGGATTATTATTTGTTTGTGGTACCATCAGCCAGATGTTCAGACTGGATCTGGCATTTCCGTCCGTCTCACCTGGGATAGGCAGATGTGGGGTGTTGGATGGTGTTGCAGGCATTGTCGCAGGATGTCAGCAGTTCCGAGTAAAGCTGCCTTTTGCAATTGACGGACGGTGAATTTGTCAATGCCGATAACGTTCCAGCGGTGCGCCAGATGTTTTGGGATGGCACCCCAAGGGGTCTGTGACTGTTGGGACTGCCTAGGCTTCCTTTTGCCACAGTGGTTCTGTTTGCGGGTCTTTGTGTTTTGTTGCCTTCTCCACTTCTTTCTCTTCTCTTCTGCTGTCTCCCGGTTCCTGCTAGGTGTCCACTGCCCAGACTTTTCTTTGGCCTTTCTCGTCCACAGTTGTTAAGTCTGGATTGTGGTGGGGCAGTTGCCTGTGTGTGTGTTCGAATTCTACAATCCCAGAGCAGTTTAGCTTCTTCGTGTGTTTTTTTTATGGCTTTCTCTGTTTTACGGTCCTGCCAGCTCTTGCTTGCAGACGTCTTGCAGATCTTCCTGGGCACTGTTGTTGCTACTTTGTCGTGCTGTCGCTTGTCGTCAGTCTGGGCGATCTTCTTTGCCTAGGCGGAAGCTGAAGAAATAGTAGACCATCTGGTTAACCTCCTCCTCCTCCCTCCTCCTCTTCTTCTTCATCTTCTCTCCTTCTCCTCTTCCTCCTCCTCCCCCTCCTCCTCTTCTTCATCTTCTCTCCTTCTCCTCTTCCTCCTCCTCCCCCTCCTCCTCCTCCTTCTTCATCTTCCCTCATCCTCCTCTTCCTCCTTCTCCTCCCCCTCTTCCTCCTCCTTCTTCTTCATCTTCTCTCCTTCTCCTCTTCCTCCTCCTTCCTCCCCTCCTCTTCTTCTTCTTCATCTTCTCTCCTCTTCCTCCTTCTCCCCCTCCTCCTCCTCCTTCTTCTTCATCTTCTCTCCTTCTCCTCTTCCTCCTCCTCCTCCTCCTCCTTCTTCTTCATCTTCCCTCCTCCTCCTCTTCCTCCTTCTCCTCCCCCTCTTCCTCCTCCTTCTTCTTCTTCATCTTCTCTCCTTCTCCTCTTCCTCCTCCTTCCTCCCCCTCCTCTTCTTCTTCATCTTCTCTCCTCTTCCTCCTTCTCCCCCTCCTCCTCCTCCTTCTTCTTCATCTTCTCTCCTTCTCCTCTTCCTCCTCCTCCTTCTTCATCTTCCCTCCTCCTCCTCTTCCTCCTTCTCCTCCCCCTCTTCCTCCTCCTTCTTCTTCATCTTCTCTCCTCCTCTTCCTCCTCCTTCCTCCCCCTCCTCTTCTTCTTCTTCATCTTCTCTCCTCTTCCTCCTTCTCCTCCCCCTCCTCCTTCTTCCTCCTCCTCCTCTTCTATTTCTTCTTCCTCTTCCTCCTCCTTTTTCGTTCTCCTGCTTCCCTTCCTCCTCTTCTTCTTCTTCTCCTCCTCCTTCCTCCTTCCTCCTCCTCCTCTTCTTCACCTTCTCCTTCCTCTTCTCTTCCCCCTCCTTCTCCTCTTCCTCCTTCCTTCTCCTCCTCCTCCTCTTCTTTGTCTTCTCTTATTCTTCTTCCTCCTCCTCTTTTTCTCCTCTTCCTTCTTCTTCTTCCCTTTGTCCTCCTCCTCCTTCCCTTCGTCCTCCTCTTCCTCTTCTTCTCCTCCTCCTTCCTATTCTTCCTCCTCCTTCTTCCTTCTCCTCCTCTTATTCTCCTCTTCCTTCTTCTTCTCCCCTTTGTCCTCCTCCTCCTTCCCTTCCTCCTCCTCTTCCTCTTCTTCTCCTTCTCCTTCCTCTTCCCCCTCCTTCTCCTCTTCTTCTCCTCCTCCTTCTCCCCCCCTCCTCTTCCTCCTCCTCCCCCCTATTATTACTATTACTATTGTTATGTTATGTTGTTTTGCAAGTACTTTGGAGTGCTTCTGTCCCGGTGACAAATTTCATCGGTGTCTAACCACATTTGGCTAAATAAATAAAAGTATAAAGCAAAGAAGGCCAGATCTTCGGAGTGCCCAATAAGGAAAAGGATCATTTCCCCACCCCTTCCCCCTCGCCCCAGATTTGGAGAATGGCCGACGATCTTTGTCGTTCCTTAGGAAGTCGATCTGGCTATAGAGGAAGCCGATCTGCTCGCAGACGTTCACCTTTCCGAGCGGGGTGGAGGGAACGAGGGCCGATTCTTGCAGACTCGAGCAGGCCAGCTCGCAACAGATCTCTCCCACAATTTGGGGCGCGGGCGTAGATTGAGGCTCTCCGGCGTCCCCTCCGTTTACTGTCTCGGCTCGCCCGCAGATTTGGGGCTGTTCAGCACGAAGACTCTGGTGGAGGCGAGTGGCGAGCACGCCGTGGAAGTCCGGACGCAAGTACAGCAGCCCTCCGATGAGAACTGGGACCTCTCGGGCACCAAGCAAGTCTGGCCGTGCGAGAGCAGCCGGTCGCACACCACAATCGCCAAGTACGCCCAGTACCAAGCGGCCTCGTTCCAGGAGTCGCTTCAGGTGAGATGGCCAAGCTTGGTGCGTCCATCCCGTCACCCGCGAGCGGAGTGGGCCGGGTTGGATTCCTGAGCCCGTAAGGGCCGCACCCCGAGTGCCCTCGCTTAACTCTTGGGTGTAAGGCCCCTACCGTGACTCCTCTCTCTGTTGAGGCAGGAGGACAAAGAGACTGACGACGAGGAAGCCGAGGAACCGGACAGCACCACAGAGACGCCGCCCAGGTAGAGTACTCCCGCCTCCGCCTGCTCGTCGGGTAACTTTTGTTTTGGACACTCAAGGAGAATATTTGCAGCTCAGGGTTAAAAATGAGGGATCCTTCGTCCTCTCTGAGCTCCGTTGATTTCTTGCAGACATTCCGTGACCCAACTAGGTAGCATCATCAGTGCTAGAAGGGTGTGAGGTTTGCAGAGGAGGAAGAGGAGGCAGAGAAGGAGGAGGCTGTTTGTTTTGACTGATTGCGGGTACTCCTCAACTTACAACCATCCATTGAGTGACCGTTCAAAGTTACAACAGCACTGGAAAGAAGAAGTGACTTATGACCATCTTTCACACGGCCGTCGCCGCTTCCCGGTGTTCACGTGACCGACATTTCAACCCCTGGGGAACCGACTCACATTTATGATGGCCGCAGTGTCCCCGGGGCTCCCTTTTGCCAACCTTCTGACCAGCGAAGTCAGTGAGAAAGCCCGACTCAGTTAACAACCCTATTACTAATTTGACCAGCGTAGTGATTCCCACTGTGGCAAGAAAGGTCGTAAAACGGGGCAGGACTCCCTTAACCGCTGTCTTGCTTAGCCACGGGAAATGTTAGGCCAGGGGTCTTCAAACTTGGCCCTTTGATGACTTGTGGACTTCAACTCCCAGAATTCCTCAGGCAGCTTGGCTGAGTAATTCTGGGAGTTGAAGTCCACAAGTCACCAAAGGGTCACAGTTCCCTCACACTGGCTGAGGAATTCTGGGAGTTGAAGTCCACAATTCATGAAAGGGCCACAGTTCCCTCACGCTGGCTGAGGAATTCTGGGAGTTGAAGTCCACAATTCATGAAAGGGTCACAGTTCCCTCACACTGGCTGAGGAATTCTGGGAGTTGAAGTCCACAATTCATGAAAGGGCCACAGTTCCCTCACGCTGGCTGAGGAATTCTGGGAGTTGAAGTCCACAAGTCATGAAAGGGCCACAGTTCCCTCACGCTGGCTGAGGAATTCTGGGAGTTGAAGTCCACAAGTCATGAAAGGGCCAAGTTTGAAGACCCTTGCTTTAGGCTCTGTTGTGGTTATAAGTCCAGGACGGCCTCGTATTCTTCAGCTTTGGGAGGTTTTTTTGCCGAGAAGCCAGACATGAGTTTGAATAAGAGAGAGAGGGAGGGATTCTCTGGCTTGCAAATCGAAGACCTGGAGAAGCACAGGATGCTCTCTCTCTCTCTCTGTGTGTGTGTGTGTGTGTGTGTGATATTGTCCTCTCTGCTTGGGTGTGTGGCAGGAAGAATTGGGACCTTAGTGCTTCCTCCATCTGGGAGGAAATGAAATGGCCCGGCCGATTTTTCCGTTTCTCGTCGTCACTTTTCCGTTTTCTGTTCTCGCCCGCAGCAACCCGGATCAGAAGCCCCACCAAATAATCAAGTTTGGAACCAACATTGACCTCTCGGATGCCAAGCGGTGAGGATCATCGTGTGTGTGCGTGGGGGAGTGGGTGGGAATCATGCACTCTCCCCCCCCCAGGTGAAAGCTTCCCCCCCCTCCCCAATTTCCATTTCCTGCGTGGGTTAGTCGCCCTTTGCAACTTGCAGCAAGGGGAATTTTTATTTATTTATTTATTTTGCCTAAGATCTGCTTGTCTGGGCTGCCCCCTTCAGGTTCAGACCTGTCACTGCATGCCAAAAAGGGCTTTGATTCCTAGAGCGGCCTCGGTGGGGCTGGGCTGCTTCATCCCAGCCCTTTGCTCCACCACCACCCCCAGTGGACACCCATGGAACTGCAGCAAGGCCATTTCCCCCTCCGCTCAATCCTATGGCAAAGCACTACTGTGTCTCTCTGTTGCCCCCTGGTGGTGGCGCATGAGAATTTCAGGAAGAAGGGGCTCTTGGGTTGGGGGAGGTTGCCCCCTTGTGGCCAGAAGCCGTCATTGCCATTTAAAAGACTTAAAAGGGCAGAAATGGGCAACGGTGGACTTCAACTCCCAGGATTCCTGAGCCGGCCATTTCAGCTCCCTCAAGTCCTGGCTAGCAAGCACAGTGATTATTCCCAGAAGGCCTAGCGCTACCTGCAGTACTACAAATAGTCCTCTACATACGACCGGTCACGTAGTGACTGTCCGCAGTCACAACCCACCTGAAAAAGGGGGCTTATGACCAGGGTGCGAACTTCCGACAGTTGCGCCGGGCAACCCAGCGTGGCATCTACAGCACTTCTGATTTTTTTGGCAAAAAAAAAAACACACAATAGCAAGCCAGGGGTTCATTTAGCGACCGTCAGATTCAGTGCAGTTTGCGTTTAGAATCAGCGTGTCGGCTTAACAGCGGCCGCCAACAGCACCATAAAATCGCAGGCGGCCCTTGGCTTGCAACACTTCATTTAGTGACGGCTCAAAGTTTCAACGGCACTGGGAAAAAAAGGGACTTAGGACCAGTTTTTCGCACCTACGACCCCTGCGGTCACGGGATCCAAATTCGGATGCGTGGCAACCGGCTCGTATTTACGACCATGGCAGCGTCTCCCTGCGACCTTCTGACGAGCAAAGTCAGATTCACTTAACAGCCACGTTACTAATATAACTGCAGGCTACGGAAATGTTGGGGTCAGTTGCGGCCGTAAGTTGAGGACTAGCTTATACTGCTGTTGTGGGGGGCAGGCTCCATTATGGCCGTAACTTCGAGGCCCTCCCCCCAAAGGATTCCTCCGCTGAGCAGAGGTCAGACTAGTTGGCCTCCCAGCCCCCCCTCCCCCGGAGCGTGGGTGACCTGTTTGTTTCTCCGACACGGCGCAGGTGGAAACCGCAGCTGCAAGAGCTGCTGAAGCTGCCCGCCTTCATGCGTGTCACGTCGACGGGGAACATGTTGAGTCACGTGGGCCACACCATCCTGGGCATGAACACGGTGCAACTGTACATGAAGGTCCCCGGCAGCCGTACCCCAGGTGAGACACCCCCCTCCCCCGCCCCTGGTTTCTCTGCTTGGTCTGAACACATTGCGGTGGAGCCTCCATATCTGAGAACAGTCTACCTTGGAACACCAGCTGTGGAAGGAGGCAGAGAAAAGCTGCCAACTCTTGCCTTGCTTGGAGGCTCCACTGAAGCCGCTGAGTGGCTGCTTTGGGAACAGGATGATGGGCAATAGGAGCAGGATGATGGGCAACGGGAACCCTTGGGCAGAAATGTCTCGGGAGGTTCTCCGTCACCCAAATCCTGCTTGTCCCAAAGGTGCTTTTTTCCCAGGAGGCAGCTGGACCTTCTTTGAAGACCTTTCCCTTCTCATCCCGGAAGCTTCTTCAGCTCTGACTGGATGGTGGGGAATGGAGGGATTGATATAAGAATAATAATATAAATCCGATATAAATCCTTCCACGCCCCACCATCCAGTCACAGCTGGAGAAAAAAGTCCAGTTGCCTCCTGAAAAAGCATCTCTGGGACAACCTGGGCCAAAAACCGGGCATCCAGACCAGGACTCTCTCCAAACTTGGCCACTTTTAAGACTTGTGGACTTCAGCTCCCAGAATTCCTCAGCCGGCTGAGGAATTCTGGGAGCTGAAGTCCACAAGTCTTAAAAGTGGCCAAGTTTGAAGAAACCCCTAGGATTAGAAAACCTGGAGGTTCTGGATTCTAACGTCACGGGACTCGCCCGTTCTTCCGTTTGTGTGTGTGTGTGTGTGTGTGTCTGTCTCTCTCTTCCAGGGACCTTCCTGGGTCTCGAAAAGACCCCGCATGGGGGATGGAGACCAGGAGATCCCAGGCCGAGCTGCTAACTCTGTGGCTCCTTTGCAGGTCATCAGGAGAACAACAACTTCTGCTCCGTGAACATCAACATTGGGCCCGGGGACTGCGAGTGGTTTGCTGTTCACGAACACTACTGGCAGAACATCAGCGCCTTCTGTGACAGGTAGGACTTCTTCGCGGGTACCTGGAGGGACCTCCTCAGGACCACGGAGAACCTGGCCAGAGAGAAGGAACAGGGTGGTGGAGGGAACCTCCTCAGAAGCAGTAAGTGGAGAGGAACCATCACCTCCGGGGCCTTGATTCAAGAGCTTCTTCTGACAGCGGGGGGGGGGGGATCCCTGACTGCCCAACGGCCTCTCAACCCGAGTTTCCTTGCAGGCATGGGGTAGATTATCTGACCGGCTCCTGGTGGCCCATCTTAGAAGACCTCTATCAGTCCAACATCCCCGTCTACCGCTTCATCCAGCGTCCTGGAGACCTGGTGTGGATCAACGCTGGGACCGTACACTGGGTCCAGGCCACTGGGTGGTGCAACAACATCGCGTGGAACGTCGGTCCCCTGACAGGTAGGACGAGGAGCGGGGGGGGGGGGCTGGAGAAAGAGGCTGTGGTCCTGCCCGGAGTGGACTCCCAAAGGAGAAGGTTGACCTGGTAGCTTTTTAGGATAGGGGCTTTGGCCATACTGGCTGTTGAAAATGACCGTGTCTCCCCTTCCAAGCCAGAGAGAGTGCCTGATGCATCTCCTGGGGGTTTAGAAGGTCAAGTGCTCCTCAACCCTGGATCCATTCCAGGAGGGCGTTCTTGACGGGGGGCCATCCTGCCCTCGGTTGGGACTTGACGACCTTCTCGATGAAGGAGAACTCGGCACATTGTGAGACAGTTTGTCCAACTGATCGTACATTCAGGAAGTTCCTCCGAAGAGAACCTCATTTCTTGTAGCTTCAACCCAACGGTGGTAGATCCTCTTCTCTGGGACAGGGGTCTTCCATCGTGGCCCTTTGATGACTTGTGGACGTCAACTCCCAGAATTCCTCAGTCAGGCACGCCTGGCTGAGGAATTCTGGGAGTTGACGTCCACAAGTCATCAAAGGGTCATAGTTCCCTCACGCTGGCTGAGGGATTCTGGGAGTTGAAGTCCACAAGTCATCAAAGGGTCATAATTCCCTCACGCTGGCTGAGGGATTCTGGGAGTTGAAGTCCACAAGTCATCAAAGGGTCATAGTTCCCTCACGCTGGCTGAGGGATTCTGGGAGTTGAAGTCCACAAGTCATCAAAGGGTCATAGTTCCCTCACGCTGGCTGAGGGATTCTGGGAGTTGAAGTCCACAAGTCATCAAAGGGTTATAGTTCCCTCACGCTGGCTGAGGAATTCTGGGAGTTGAAGTCCACAAGTCTTAAATGGGTCATAGTTCCCTCACGCTGGCTGAGAAATTATGGGAGTTAAAGTCCACAAGTCATCAAAGGGCCAAGTTGGAAGACCCCTGCAGGTCCCTCCCTCCTTGCTTGGGCCAACCGTATAGAGCAGTCTTTCCCAAGCTTCTGGCACTTTCATTTACATTTAATTTATCTGGATCTTTCGTAAAGAAAGCGTGACGCTCACAACTTGGCGCCACCCTTTCCTCTCGTGATGAACAGAAGCTCCAGGTGGGCTTTCAGCGTCCACTAATTCCGGAGACCTTGAATTTGCTCTGGATTTGTGGACCTGCCAACCGAACTTTGTTCTCCCCAGCCTACCAGTACCAGCTGGCGCTCGAACGCTACGAGTGGAACGAGGTGAAGAACGTCAAGTCCATCGTGCCCATGATCCACGTCTCCTGGAACGTCGCCCGGACGGTCAAGATCAGCGACCCCGACTTGTACAAGATGATCAAGTGAGTGGGTTTTACTCTTGACTGCGCCCGGCCTGAGCCAAAACCGGTCTTCCCTGCCCTAGGACGGACAGTCCTCGCCTTACGACCACGACCGAGCCCAGAATTAATGTGGCTAAGTGAGAAATTCGTCAGGCTGGAGTTTCGTCCCGTTTTTACGACTTTCCTTGGCACAGTTGTTAAGTCAAGCACGGCCGTGGTTCAGTTAGAGCCACCATCGTTAAGCGAATCTGGCTTCCCTCTTGACTTGGCCAATCAGAGGGTCACAAAAGGGACGGGGGATCGCGTAAACTCCCTGGGACTCTGTGACCGTCGTAAACACGAACCCGTTGACAAGCATCCGAATTTTGATCGCGTGACCGCGGGAGATGGCGCACCGGTCATTAAGGGTGACAAAACGGGTCCTAAATCGCTTTTTTCAGTGCCGTGGTCCCTTTGAACGGTCAGTAAACGGACCGTCGTAAGTCGAGGACTTGCCTGTACTGCGAGGATTGTAAGTGGGAGGACTGGGCCCAAATCACTTTTTTCCCCAGTGCCGCCATACCGTCGTTCGAACGGTCATAACGCGAGGACTGCCTGTGCGGCGCCCAGGAGCGTCCTCCTGGCAGTGGTCGGGGTTTGTCTCTCTCTCTCTCTCTCTGTGTTTTTGTGTGTGTGTGTGTGTGTGTGTGTGTGTGTGTGTGAGCGAGAGGGCTCACTCTCCTCTCCTTTATTTAGGTACTGCCTGATGCAGTCCATCAAGCACGGCCAGGTCCAGCGGGAAAGCCTCCTCCGATCCGGGAAGAAGATCGCCTACCAGGGTCGGGTGAAGGACGAGCCGGCCTACTACTGCAACGAATGCGACGTAAGAGCCCGCCTGGTGGGCCCGAGGGCGTCTCTGCCGCGGCGGTGGTGGTGGTGATGGTGGCTGCAGATTTAATGCGCTGCGGCTCTTCCTCTTCCTCTTCCTCTCTCTCTTTCCCTCTTTTCCTCTCTCTCTCTTTTTCACTGTCTTTCTCTCCTTCTCTCTTTCTCACTCTTTCTCTCTCTCTCTCTCCCCCTTTTTTTTCTCCCTCTCTCTCCCTCTCTTTCTCCCTCTTCCCCTCTCCCTCCCTCTCTTTCCCTCTTTTTCTCTTTCCATTTTTTTCTCTTTTTCTCTGTCTTTCTCACTCTTTCTCTTTCTCTCTCTTTCTCCCTTTCTCTCTCTCCCTCCCTTTCTCCCTCTTCCCCTCTCCCTCCCTCTCTCCTTCCCTCTTTTTCTCTCTCTTTCCATTTTTTTCTCTTTTTCACTGTCTTTCCCTCTTTCTCACTCTTTCTCTTTCTCTCTCTCTCTTTCTCCCTTTCTCTCTCCCTCGCTTTCTCTCTCTCCCTCTTTCTCTCTCCCTCCCTCCTTCTCTCTCTTTCTCCCTCTCTTTTTTTCTCTCTTTCGGTCCCTCTCTCTTTCTTTCTCTCGCTCCCTCTCCCTCTCTCTGTCTGTCTGTCTCTCTGTCCCTGTTCTCCGTTGCTTCTTTTCCGCAGCTGATGCTGCGTCAGGGGTGGGGGGTCCTGACTTGCTGCCCCTTCCGGGTTCCAGACCGACCCACCGTTTGGGCCCGGAGGGAGCCTTGGTCTTCCTGGATACCCGCCTTAGGGACCCTCTTTGCAGCAGGTCCTTCAACGCGTGCTTGGTTGGGTGCGGGGACAGGTTCTCCCGGGCCATCTCGGTGTGGCCTCCGAGACATCGATCCATTGTCGTCATCGTGACGACCGTCACCCGCTTTCCCCAAAGGGTCCCGGCGAAGGTTTCCGGCCACAGGGCGCGTGTTAGCTTTGTGTGTTTTTAAATTACCTGTGTACCTCCTGTCCCATCTCCAGTAAGGCATTCTTAATTCCCCCCCACCCTCGTGCCCAACAGTGGTGGAGACGTGGAACCGTAGTGAGGTGAAGAGGTCAACAACAGTGAGTATGATGCGCGCGGTTGTGTAAGAGGAGAAGAAAAGGAAGACGAGAAGAGAAGGAAGAAGGTGCAACCGAGAAGGGGGAAAAAAAAAGAAGTTGGTCGAGGACCGGATCTGTGATTTAGGAAAAGGAAGTTGGGTCAAGCCCCGTTGCAGAGTTGGAAGGACGACGGAGGAGAAGCTTCATCGGGAAGTCTTGGAGGTGGGTGCGGAAGCCACCTGGACACAACTCAGCGAGTTCAGAGGAAGCTGGCCGGGAACTTCCATGAAGAGCCTTGAAAAAAATCAAGAGAGACATAGAGCTCAGAAAGATGGTGGAAGCTCCGTGGATGAATGGAAGCTTCGACTTGACCGAGGAACAATCAGGAATGACTCAGCCAGTGAGACGCTGGCTTTGCGAATCAGACAAGACTGGGCTGCTAACCAAGAGCAGGGGCCAAGTCCCAAGTCGTAAGATATTTGGGACTCCAAACTTAAACAGAATAACAGAGCTGGAAGGCACCTCGGAGGTCATCTAGTCCAGCCCCCTGCTCAGCCAGGAGGCCTTCTGCCATTCCAGACCAATGGCTGTCCAGTCTCTTCTTGAAAGCCTCCAGTGATGGAGCATTCACAGCTTCTGGTGGCAAGGATCGAGGCGAGACCTTCATATACTTTGCCAAGTTGGTTCAGCACCCCCCAGAATTGTATTTCCTGCCCCAAAGAAGCCAAATGGAAATTACGTGGCACCGTTAACCCTTGGAGAAGCTTTCCCGATAAGAACTCAAAATATGGGGGGGGCGGGTTCTGGGTGGAATTCCTGGGAAACACACACACACACACACACACACACACACACACACACACACACACTGCTGCCGCCTCTCTTTCTTCTCAATCCTGCTAAAGAGACAATTATTCTTGAGAAAGAAAAGAAAAGAAATCTCCAATTTAGGGCATCTGCTGAAGCGTGGCTGGCTCGGGAATTCTGGGAGTTGAAGTCCATAGTTGAAGTCCCATCTTTTCCCAGCTCTCTGCTAAAGCCTCCGATGCTTTCTGTCCATTTCTGGATTTAGCGGTTCCACCTTGGATGGTTTGTGGTGAACGAATTGGGCAAGATCCGGAACGAAGACACATACACACGCACGGACGCACCATATTGCATCTGTAGAGCATTCCTTTTAAGGAAGGACATTCAGAAGAATGGATAAATTTGACTGGCCATAAGAAGAGGAGGAGGAGGAGGAGGAGGAGAAAAAAAAGAAAGAAAGAAAGAGAAAGAAAGAAAGAAAAAAGAAGAAAGAAAGAAAGAAAGAAAGAGAAAGAAAGAAAGAAAGAAAGAAAGAGAAAAAGAAAGAAAGAAAGTAAAAGAAAAGAGCTGGAAGGGACCCCTTGGAGGTCTTCTAGTCCAGCCCCCTGCTCAAGCAGGAGAACCTGTAACGTCTCTAGCCAAACATCTCATCCATAACCTTGTTCATGTTTGGCCCAGTGGCGATCTGGATAGGCAAAGCATAGGTTGAGGTGATGGAAGCGTCCTTTGGGATGTTCTCATGGACATTTGTGGGTCTTCAGGAAGTGGACAACTTTTGCTGTGACTTTCCGCTACTGGTGTGTTGGCTCCAGAAGTTCTGACTTATCAAGAAGTTCTGGTCTGCTGTCTTCTCTAGGATGGGCATTCTTCCAGGATGGCACCCTCAGGTCTCCGTCTAGTGGATAGGAACCATCTGTGGCCCATCTGTGGCCTCCTCTCCTTGGAAGAAGGTTGATAGAGGAAGGGGTGGAGTTACAGTCAATCAAGGTTTGTCGTATTTTCCTGAATTCAGACTGAGCCCTGGGAGAGAAACTTGCGTGTGGATTTCACGGGCCATCTAAGGGGAGACCTGGATGGAGAGACTGGGCCATAACTGTTCTCTTACATCATCAGGCGTCTTCAAACTTGACCCTTTGATGACTTGTGGACTTCAACTCCCAGAATTCCTCAGCCAGCGTGAGGGAACTATGACCCTTTGATGACTTGTGGACTTCAACTCCCAGTATTCCTCAGCCAGCGTGCCTGACTGAGGAATTCTGGGAGTTGAAGTCCACAAGTCATCAAAGGGCCAAGTTTAAAGACCCCTGTCTTACATCACCTCTTGGTGTTATCTCCAGTATCCTCCAGCGAGATGGCAAACTGGACCCCCTGTTTGGGTTTCCCCTCCTAACTAAGAAGGTAGGGAGGACAACGTCGCCCATTGGGTGACCTTGATGGAGGACTCAAGTCCTGGTGCCCTTCCCCTCTTCCGTTCGACATGTACCCGGGAGAGGATATTGATCGAAAATAAAGACATTTTTTTTTTAAAAAAAGTATGATCGTATCGTTGTATTTTGTACCGTATTTTGCAAGCCCTCCACCCAGTCGGTCAGTAAAACTGTGAAGCGGGGACCTCGGTTATGTCGCCTCCGGTCCAAATGCAGTCAGTTCAGCGACTCCCTTTGGACTACAGCACCCATTGTCCTCCGCCAAGCCAGCTGAGAAAAGCCGATTTGCAGTTTTCGAAGGGTGTGCTAAAATGGAAAAATTTACATTTAGGGCAGGCTTAAAATTGAGAGTTTTTGACAAGGCCTCGATGGGGCTGGGAGGCGGACCGCCGGAGGGAGAGACGGCGGAGAAGCGGTTTTGTTGTCTTGCGTTGAGAACGTTAGGTAGATGACGGAGCTAAGAGAACGACAGAGTTGACCTGGGAGGTCATCTAGTCCAGCCCCCTGCCCAAGCAGGAGACCCAATTCCAGTTCAGACAAAATGGCTGTCCAGTCTCTTCTTAAAAGCCTCCAGGGATGGAGCACCCGTAGCTTCTGGAGGGCAACCCTTCCACCGATTACCGTATATACTTGAGTATAAGCCGAATTTTTCAGCCCACTTTTTGGGCTGAAAAATTCCACTTCGGCTTATACTCCAGTCAACAAAAAAACTTACCGAGGACTTGTGCGCGGCCGAAGCTTTGGTGCTTCCGGGATCGCCCGCACCTCTCCCAAGCCACCGCCGTCCGAGACCTGCCGAAGTTTGGGGAGGTTTGGGGAGGTGCGCGCGCACCTCCCCAAACTCCGCGCCTTGCCTGCCTGCTTCTTTCCGCAGCGGAAAGAAGCAGGCAGGCAGGGCGCGGAGGAACGGAGACTTGCCGACGTTTGGGGAGGTTTGGGCGCCTCCCCAAACCTCGGCAGGTCTCCGTTCCTCCGCGCAGACCTGCCGACGTTTGGGGAGGTTTGGGCGCCTCCCCAAACCTCCCCAAACCTCGGCAGGTCTCCGTTCCTCCTGCCGACCTTTGGGGAGGTTTGGGCGCCTCCCCAAACCTCCCCAAACCTCGGCAGGTCTCCGTTCCTCCTGCCGACCTTTGGGGAGGTTTGGGCGCCTCCCCAAACCTCCCCAAACCTCGGCAGGTCTCCGTTCCTCCTGCCGACCTTTGGGGAGGTTTGGGCGCCTCCCCAAACCTCGGCAGGTCTCCGTTCCTCCGCGCAGACCTGCCGACGTTTGGGGAGGTTTGGGCGCCTCCCCAAACCTCCCCAAACCTCGGCAGGTCTCCGTTCCTGTTTGGGGAGGTTTGGGCGCCTCCCCAAACCTCCCCAAACCTCGGCAGGTCTCCGTTCCTCCTGCCGACCTTTGGGGAGGTTTGGGCGCCTCCCCAAACCTCGGCAGGTCTCCGTTCCTCCGCGCAGACCTGCCGACGTTTGGGGAGGTTTGGGCGCCTCCCCAAACCTCCCCAAACCTCGGCAGGTCTCCGTTCCTGTTTGGGGAGGTTTGGGCGCCTCCCCAAACCTCCCCAAACCTCGGCAGGTCTCCGTTCTTCCTGCCGACCTTTGGGGAGGTTTGGGCGCCTCCCCAAACCTCCCCAAACCTCGGCAGGTCTCCGTTCCTGTTTGGGGAGGTTTGGGCGCCTCCCCAAACCTCGGCAGGTCTCCGTTCCTCCGCGCAGACCTGCCGACCTTTGGGGAGGTTTGGGCGCCTCCCCAAACGTCCCCAAACCTCGGCAGGTCTCCGTTCCTGTTTGGGGAGGTTTGGGCGCCTCCCCAAACCTCCCCAAACCTCGGCAGGTCTCCGTTCCTCCGCGCAGACCTGCCGACGTTTGGGGAGGTTTGGGCGCCTCCCCAAACCTCCCCAAACCTCGTCAGGTCTCCGTTCCTGTTTGGGGAGGTTTGGGCGCCTCCCCAAACCTCCCCAAACCTCGGCAGGTCTCCGTTCCTCCGCGCAGACCTGCCGACCTTTGGGGAGGTTTGGGCGCCTCCCCAAACGTCCCCAAACCTCGGCAGGTCTCCGTTCCTGTTTGGGGAGGTTTGGGCGCCTCCCCAAACGTCCCCAAACCTCGGCAGGTCTCCGTTCCTCCGCGAAGACCTGCCGACCTTTGGGGAGGTTTGGGCGCCTCCCCAAACGTCCCCAAACCTCGGCAGGTCTCCGTTCCTGTTTGGGGAGGTTTGGGCGCCTCCCCAAACCTCCCCAAACCTCGGCAGGTCTCCGTTCCTCCGCGCAGACCTGCCGACCTTTGGGGAGGTTTGGGCGCCTCCCCAAACGTCCCCAAACCTCGGCAGGTCTCCGTTCCTCCTGCCGACCTTTGGGGAGGTTTGGGCGCCTCCCCAAACCTCCCCAAACCTCGGCAGGTCTCCGTTCTTCCTGCCGACCTTTGGGGAGGTTTGGGCGCCTCCCCAAACCTCCCCAAACGTCGGCAGGTCTGCGCGGAGGAACGGAGACCTGCCGAGGTTTGGGGAGGTTTGGGGAGGCGCCCAAACCTCCCCAAACAGGAACGGAGACCTGCCGAGGTTTGGGGACGTTTGGGGAGGCGCCCAAACCTCCCCAAAGGTCGGCAGGTCTGCGCGGAGGAACGGAGACCTGCCGAGGTTTGGGGAGGCGCCCAAACCTCCCCAAAGGTCGGCAGGAAGAACGGAGACCTGCCGAGGTTTGGGGAGGTTTGGGGAGGCGCCCAAACCTCCCCAAAGGTCGGCAGGAGGAACGGAGACCTGCCGAGGTTTGGGGAGGCGCCCAAACCTCCCCAAAGGTCGGCAGGAAGAACGGAGACCTGCCGAGGTTTGGGGACGTTTGGGGAGGCGCCCAAACCTCCCCAAAGGTCGGCAGGTCTGCGCGGAGGAACGGAGACCTGCAGAGGTTTGGGGAGGTTTGGGGAGGCGCCCAAACCTCCCCAAAGGTCGGCAGGAGGAACGGAGACCTGCCGAGGTTTGGGGAGGTTTGGGGAGGCGCCCAAACCTCCCCAAAGGTCGGCAGGAGGAACGGAGACCTGCCGAGGTTTGGGGAGGCGCCCAAACCTCCCCAAAGGTCGGCAGGAGGAACGGAGACCTGCCGAGGTTTGGGGAGGTTTGGGGAGGCGCCCAAACCTCCCCAAAGGTCGGCAGGAGGAACGGAGACCTGCCGAGGTTTGGGGAGGCGCCCAAACCTCCCCAAAGGTCGGCAGGAGGAACGGAGACCTGCCGAGGTTTGGGGAGGTTTGGGGAGGCGCCCAAACCTCCCCAAAGGTCGGCAGGAGGAACGGAGACCTGCCGAGGTTTGGGGAGGTTTGGGCAGGCGCCCAAACCTCCCCAAAGGTCGGCAGGAGGAACGGAGACCTGCCGACGTTTGGGGAGGTTTGGGGAGGCGCCCAAACCTCCCCAAAGGTCGGCAGGAGGAACGGAGACCTGCCGACGAGCCGCGGCCACACAGGGTATTCCTGTGTATTCAGGCTTGCAAAATGGCGGATCGAGCCTCTGCTGGCGGCAGAGGCTTGCAGAACGGCGGATCGGCTTATACTCGAGTCAATAACTTTTTCCAGTTTTTGGGGGTGAAATTGGGGGTCTCGGCTTATACTCGAGTCGGCTTATACTCAAGTATATACGGTAATTAATGGGATAACACAGTTGGGAGGGACCTGGGAGGTCTTCTAGTCCAGCCCCCTCTTCTTAAAAGCCTCCAGGGATGGAGCACCTGCAGCTTCTGGAGGGCAACCCTTCCACCGATTAATTAATGGGATAACACAGTTGGGAGGGACCTGGGAGGTCTTCTAGTCCAGCCCCCTCTTCTTAAAAGCCTCCAGGGATGGAGCACCTGCAGCTTCTGGAGGGCAACCCTTCCACCGATTAATTAATGGGATAACACAGTTGGGAGGGACCTGGGAGGTCTTCTAGTCCAGCCCCCTGGCCAAGCAGGAGACCCAATTCCAGTTCAGACAAAATGGCTGTCCGGTCTCTCCTTAAAAGCCTCCCGGGTGACGGTTCAGTGGCTCACTGCAGGGAGCGGAGCTGGGCTAGCAACCTCGGTGGATTCCTTTCGGATTCCTTGGGGCGATTCAGGGAAGGGGGGGGAATCCCGCCTCGTCGGAGGGGAACTGACCCTCCCTCTCTCCCTCTCTCTCCCCCCCTCCCCCCCCGGCAGGTGGAGGTGTTCAACATCCTCTTTGTGACCAGCGAGAACGGCAGCAAGAACACCTACCTGGTGCACTGCGAGGCCTGCGCCCGCAAGCGCAGTTCCTCCCTCCACGGAGTCGTGGTGCTGGAACAGTACAAGACCGAAGAATTGATCAACATTTACGACAGCTTCACCCTGGTGAGGGTCTGAAAGTGGGGTGGGGTGGGGAGGAGATCCTTTCGCCCGGATCACCTCTGGCAGATCATTTTGCCCGGAAGGTTTCCTTCCCCGCCCCCCTCTACTCAATTCCCCTTTTCTATTTCTGAAAATTAAATCACTCTCTCCCCTAGACAGCGGTTCCTGCCCTGTTGGCGGAGCTGTTCGGCCAACTTAGCTGCACGGATAGTCAATAATAATAATAATAATAATAATAATAATAATAATAATAATAATAATAATAATAGTAGTAGTAGTAGTATTTTATTTATTTATTTTATTTTAATTCCATTTATATCCCGCCCTTCTCCGAAGACTCAGGGCGGCTTACAAGCTTAGCAGTAGCCTTCATTCTATGTATATGCCTGCTTATTAGGGCTTTCATACACCCCCCCCAAGCGGCATTATTACAAAGTCAGCTTAATTGCCCCCAACAATCTGGGTCCTCATTTTACCTACCTCGGAAGGACGGAAGGCTGAGTCAACCTTGAGCCTGCTGGGACTCGAACCTGCACTAATTGCAGGCAGCTGGTGTCACTTAAGGAGGCATTAGCCCACTGCTCCACCAAGTAATAATAATAATAATAATAATAATAATAATAATAATAATAATAATAATAATAATAATAATAATAATAAGAAGAAGAAGAAGAAGAAGAAGAAGAAGAAGAAGAAGAAGAAGAAGAAGAAGAAGAAGAAGAAGAAGAAGAAGAAGAAGAAGAAGAAGAAGAGTTGGAAGGGACCTTGGAGGTCATCTAGTCCAACCCCCTGCTCAGGCAGGAAACCCTCTACCATTTCAGACAAATGGCTGTCCGGTCTCTTCTTAAAAAGGAGGAGGAGGAGGAATAACAGAATAACAGTGTTGGAAGGGACCGTGGAGGTCTTCTAGTCAAACCTGCTGCTCAAGCAGGAGACCCTAGACCAGGGGTAAGGCAACCTCGGCTCTTTTATGACTCGTGGACTTCAACTCCCAGAATTCCTGAGCCAGCCAGGCTGAGGGGAAAGGGAGAGGTTTCCAAGCTGAGTCATTGCTGGCTCAGGAATTCTGGGAGTTTGAAGTCCACCAGTCATGAAGGGGCCATAGTTCCTCCATGCTGGCTCAGGAATTCTGGGAGTTGAAGTCCACCAGTCATAAAAGAGCCAAGGTTGCCTAACCCTAACCGTAGACCAGGGGTAGGCAACTTCGGCTCTTTTATGACTCATGGACTTCAACTCCCAGAATTCCTGAGTCAGAATAATTATGCTTGACATTTCATTCTTGTATGCATGTTGGCGTGTCTCATATTATATGTGTATAATCATGAGGAAGCTTAGCTAGATCTATAAATATTATGTCAAATTAAATTAATACCATAGCTCTTTTATGACTCATGGACTCTCAGGAATTCTGGGAGTTGAAGTCCATGAGTCATAAAAGAGCCGAGGTTGCCTACCCCTGCCCTAGACCTTTTCAAAAGTGGCTGTCCAATCTCTTCTTCCAGTGTTGGAGAAGGGAAGGAAGGGAGGGAGGGAGGGAAGAAGGAAGGAAGAAAGAAAGAATAACAGAATAACAGATGGAAGGGACCTTGGAGGTCATCTAGTCCAACCCCCTGCTCAAGCAGGAAGCCCTAACCAATTTCAGGCAAGTGGCTGTCCAGTCTCTTCTTAAAAACCTCCAGTGTTGGAGCACTCACCGCTTCGGCAAGCAGCCGTCTTAAACAGAGAGTCCTTTTAGAGACCCGTTCAAGGTGACCACGGCGCTGAAAAAAAATGTGACTTAACGACCGCTTTTGCTTCATAGTTACGACCGTTGCAGCATCTCCCACAATCCCCCGATCGAAAATTCAGAGATGCTTGGCAACGGATTCGTATTTACGACGGTCCGCCACGTGATCCCCCTTTTGCGACCTTTTGACAGGCAAAGTCAAGGGTGTGTGTGTGTGTGATCCACTTAACAGCCGGGAATAGCAAAGCTCACTTCACAGGTGTCTTTCTGAGCAATGGAAATTTGGTCGTAAGATGAGGAGCACCTGTCCTTTTGGGGGGGGGGGGGAGAAATGGCCATCCTGCCCAGATCCTCTCCAGATCGATTAGAGAAAGGAAGAAGAAAATGAGGATTGGGAAGGAGGTCCCTGATTGACACATGTCCCCCCCCCTTCTTTTTTTTTTTGCAGGCTGCGGCGCCGAGTTCAAGATGAGCCATATCACCCCCAGGCGCCGATGTCTGGGCTCACTTTTCCCGTGCTAGTTTCTCCCACTCCCACTGTGAGTGTTGGGGGGCAGAAGGTGCTGTAGCCCCCTTCTCTGCCTCCCCTCCCCCTCTGAAAAAAAAGAGCCGAGCCTCAATTTCCCCTCCGTTGCTTCCTCGCAAACCCGCCCCGAGCCGGAGCGACACGGATCCGGCCACAAGCTTTGTTTCCTCCCGACGGACCCTCCTTTTTAATTTATTCTTCTTTTTCTTCAAACGAAAACAAAACAAAACAAAACACACAGACACACACAACGAACCTCCTTATTTTTATTTTTAATTTTGTTTTTTGTTTTTTTAATTTTCCTGGGTGGTGCTGAAAATTTTTTTATTTTATTTTTTGGGGGGGGGAAACGAAAAGAGGAGAAAAAAAAACAAGACAATAAATCGATCGATAAATCTTGAACTTTTTTTAAAAAAAATAAATAAATAATAAAGGGGGGTGAAGAACAATGAAGTTTTTTTGACCCGAAACGGACGGTGATGATGAATATGATGACTCTGTTCCTAAACGGGGATTGGGATCTGCGTCCCTCTTAGCGTCGAACTTCCGCGTGCCTTCCCCCCCCCCCGCCGCCCTCCTCCCCGGGATGAGCATCATGGGCTCAGAGGAACGAAAAGAAGAAAAAAAAAAACATTGCAGCCCGTTCACACGAGCATTTACGGATTCGTGGAACAGAGGCGTTCGCCGGGCTGCCTGGCGTGGTTTATTATTTTTATTTTTATTTGTTCGTTTAATTTACATTCCCCCTTCCCTTTGGTGTGTGTGTGGTTGGAAATTTTGAGGGAGAGAAAAAAAAAAGTTTGGAAAAACAGAAAGGAAAAAAAACGCAAGCAAGCAAGCAAAAAAATATATTAATACGGGTTTCTTAACAGAACTTTTATGGGTTGAGTTCTCTGGATGAACTTCTGGTTTTTTTTGGGGGGGGGTCAAAAGAGTGTACATTGATTTATATATATTGGCTGGGCGGGGCCAGGGACAATTTGCGTGTGTGTTTTTTAATTATTCTGATGGACATTTGATTTCTTACATCGTTTTATATATTATATATATATATATAAATATAAGGAGAAAAAAAAATCTGGTTTGTATTAGAAAACTGCTTTTAAAAACAAAAATACACAAAACAGACAAAAATATATATATATATATACATACACAAGTGCAGTCGAAAGTTGTCGGTGCAAGGCGCACGGGGAGGGGAGGGGGATTTTGACCGTGCGACACGCCGGACAGCGAAACTCGCAACCCTGTGCGAAAAGGGTTATATATATATATATGGTGCTTGCCCCAAATCAACGACAGACGGGTAGATGGGAGGAAAAAAAAAATTTGGCAAAATTTGGCGGGGTGGGGTGGGGGAAACGTTCTCAACACTGTCCTAGCTTTTGTTAACGGTTGTTGTTAGGTGTGTAACTTAAACGCAAAATCCTTCCTTTTCACCTTAACTGTTCAATGTCCTTAACTCTCCACCCCCACCCGTACTAGTTCATCTTTTAACCGATGTGATTATTTAATTGTGTGTTTTTTTTTATCGAATTCAACTGGCTTCTCTCTTAAGTTTTATTATTATTTTAAGAAAAAAAGCTAGACAGTTCTCCGTTTGTTTTAAAAAAAAAACAACCAACAGAAAACAAAAATGTCTGATTTGGGGTAATTTTTCTCGTTTTTTCTCTGTGTGTGTGTGTGTGTGTGTGGTTTTTTTTTTTTAAAAAAAAAAAATTGTACCTCCGCGCGTCAGAATCGTTTTACAATTTATAAATGTTCTCTCTTTTTTAATTTATATGTCTTTTTTTTTTTTGGTTGTTTGATAATGGTTTTTTTTTCTATTTATTGGTCTTTTATGGGGAGGGGGGATTTTTTTTTTTTTTTTTTTGGTTGTTGATCCAGCTTTTTTTTTTAAAAGAAAAATCTTTTTTAAAAAATGTTGGGTTTTTTTTTTAAAGTCAAGTTTTTTGTTGTTTTTTGGGTCAGACTTTTGTTTTTTTTTTTGAGTTTCTCTCTGGAATTGTTACGGAGTTTCTAAATGTTTTTTATTTTTGTCGACTGTTTCCTGGACGTAAAGCTGAGTTTTCTCACGAGGTTAGGTGGGACGGGGAGGGGGGGGAAATGTGGGGAGGGGGGGGACGAGGGGGGTGGTGGTGAGAAAATAAAAGTTGATTCTCATTCATTTGTTGATTTCCTCCTGAACAGAATTTCATCCTAATCCTACACTGTAAAAAAATAAAACCTTTCTTCCGAAACCTGCACTTTTTTTTAAAACAAAACGAAACAAACCCAGATTCCCTTTTCCCCCCCGGAACACACTGTAATTAAAACAGATGAAGATCTCGTTAAAACTTTTTTGGGAAAACACACACACACACACACACACACAAACACGGATCCTTCATGTACTGTAGGGGGACGAGGAGAAAGCAAAATCTTATTTTGTAAATGTAAAAAAAAAAAGAAAAGTAAATAAATTAACTCACAGAGATTAAAAATAATAATAATAATAAACCAACCTGGTTATTGGTGGTTTGTTGGTTTTTCTCCCATCTTTTTTGTCTTTTGCGTTTTGATCTGTGAGCTGCGGGATTGGATGCCTAAAGCGGGCAGGGGGGGGGCATGGGATCCCCATTGTTTAAAAGGGGGGGGCTTTGTGTGTGTGTGTGTGTGTGTGTGTGTGTGTGTGTGTGGAGAAAGCAGAGGCCTATTTAACCTGGGAAATGTTGCTTTGCCAACCCGGTGGGGAGTGTCTCCTGGCTTTGGAGTCCCAAACTGGGCACGGGGGGGGGCTGGGGGTGGGGGTGTTTCAAGGACCCTTCCCCCTGCGCCCCAATTAACTCCAGGGCAATGCACCCCAAACTTTTAAGCCACACCTTTCAAGCCTCTCTGGATGGGCTTTTTTTTAAAATAAAAATAAAAATAAAAATTCAGATTTTAAAAATGGGGGGGTGGGCTGTTTTTCCTTTTGTTTCCCCCTCCCCCCCCAAACAGCAACATCTGGCCTGGGCCCAAGGTGTGAGTGTGTGTGTATGGTGGGGGGGGGGGCTCTGTGCCATTTTGGGGAAGGGGAGGCAGAGGTGACGGGGGGGGGGGGAGGATGGCCGAAAGAAGCATCTCTGGAATTCAGAAGGGAGGGGGACCCTTCCCCTGCTGGGAGGGGGGGGCTGCCTCTTAAAAGGGAGCATCTTGGGGAGAGGCGAAAAGCTGTTCTGTCTCTCTGTGTGTGTGTGTGTGTGTGTGTGTGTGTTGGGGCTTTGTGCTTTGCACTCTGCGCGTGTGTTTGTGCATTCCTAGCTTATCCTGGAGGGAGGGAAGCTGGGGTGGTGTGGGGGGGGGTGGGAGGAAAGGAGGGAGGGGCGCCTATAAAAGACATCTGCCCCGGCTAAGCCCAGCCAGAAAAGCTAAGAAGCCAGCAGCCCAAGATGAGCTTAGACCTCACTTGCCCCAAGCCTGGGCCTGGGTCCCTGGAGTGCGAGGGGGCCCCGGGGACCTCGCCACTGACCCCCCCTCCTTATGCTGGGGAGGGGGCTCTGGAGCTCCGAGGGTCCCTGGATTGCTGGGCTTGTGCAGTGCTAGTCACCCTCCAAAACCTGCTGGTCGGCGCGCTCAACCTCCTCCTGGCTGGATTCATCTTTGGGTTGGTCCTCTTGCCCGCTGGGGTCCTTTTGGGCTTCGGATTTCTCTGCCACTCCAAGGTCAGTGGTCCTGCTTGGCGGGGTGGTGGTGGTGGTGGTGTCAGAACTGGGAGGGATGGAGTAGGCTGGAAAGGCAGGGAATTTGGGGAAGGGGAAGGCTGGCTCTTTGAATGTTGAGGGTGTTTTCCTTTTGCTTTGAAGACTGGGAAAAGGACTGGGGGTCCTGGGGTTGGAAATCAAACCCCCACCCCCCACCCCCAAGGTTTGGGGAGAGAGGCCGCCAAAAGTTGGCCTGAGAACAGCACGCATCCCCACCGAGGTGCCTTGCCCAGGTCTGAATCGGCATTCAGACATTACCCAAAAAAAGATGCTGAGATTGTGGGGAAAGAGCAGAGAAGATAACTAGGGGGGGGGGGGGGGTTTGAAGGCCTGGAGGCTAAAACATACGAAGAACGAACCGGTTGGGGATTTGGGTTGGGCCAGTCTAGAGGAAAGAAGGACTAAGGAAGGCGGGGGGGGGGAGAGACATGATAGCAGCTTTCCAGTATTTGGGGGGGGCTGCCCCAAAGAGGAGGGGGTCCACCTGTTCTCCAAAGCGGCCGAAGGCAGGACAAGAAGCAACGGATGGGAACTCATCGTGGCTGAGAACAAATCAACCGGTGGAATGACTTGCCTCCAGAAGTTGTTCGCCATCTGGAGATTTTTAAGAAATACTCCGACAACCCCTTGTCCGAAATGCTTGAGCAAAGGGTTGGACTAGAAGACCTCCAAGGTCCCTTTCTGATTGTGGCAGGCAGGCAGTCGCTGCTCCAGATCTCCAGCGATCTTTGAGAAGAGGCTGGAAACTTTTGTTGTTGTTGTTGCCTGGGTCATCCATCCATTGTGGAATTTTTCCGCCTCGGAATTAAATCCGGGAGTCGGAAAAAGCTGCGTCCAAATTCCTCCCGTTTGGGGGCTCAGGTAGATTAACTTGGTTCTCCCTCCTCTGAGGTCCGAGGAAAGGCCAATGGGGAATTCTTTCTAAATTTGCACCGTGCTAGTTAAAAACAAAAAAAATTAAAATTAAATAAAGCAGGCATCCTTAAGGTTCGGTGTTCCGCTGTAGGAGTGGGAAGAACTACCAGCTTTGGGGTAACGCACGGGGATGAGTGGGGGGGGGGCTTCGGATTTGGGAAGAGACTGGGGTTGCCTGGGCTGAAAATTTGAGACCAAAGAGGAGGCTGTGAGGTGGCCAGGGGTGGGGGGAAAAATCTCATTTTGGTACAATGAGGCAGAGTCACGCTATCAGCGGTGTCCTTGCAGTGAGACGGGCAGAGACTTTAATCAGTAATTCAAATAAACATAAAGATCTGGGCTCAAAGCATCCTCGGCTGGAGGCTGCTGTAAGGAAGGAAGCTGCCATTTCCTCCTCCGTCCTGCGTACCCCCAAAATTGACTTGAACCCACTGTGGGTCTCCCCCGTTCCCTGCCTTGGGCTTCTGAAGCTCCAGCTTGGCTTCTCCCCAATGGGGGTTTGTGCCAAGATGCGATACGAAGAGGGTTCAACGCGGATCAGTCAAATTGGAGTCTACAAGGCCTTGGGAAGGCCACGCTTGGAATCCGGCATCCGGTTTTGGTCGCCACGATGTAAAAAAGATGTTGAGACTCTGGAAAGAGGGCAGAGAAGAGCAACAAAGAGGATCGGGGGACTGGAGGCTAGCCTAAAACACCTAAGGAACAGATGCTGGAATCGGGTAGGTCCAGTTTAATGAAGAGAAGGACGAGGGGGGACATGATAGCTGCGTTCCAGTATCTCAGGGGCTGCCCCAAAGAAGAGGCAGTCAAGCTCTTCTCCAAAGCCCCCGAAGGCAGGAGAAGAAGCAACAGATGGAAACTCGTCAAGGAGAGAAGCAACCTAGAAGTAAGGAGAAACTTCCTGACAGTTGGAACAATTAACCAGTGGAACTCCTTGCCTCCAGAAGCGGTGAATGCTCCAACACTGGAAGTTTTTAAGAAGAGACTGGACAGCCATGAAATGCTAGAAGGTTTCCTGCCTGAGCAGGGGGTTGGACTAGATGACCTCCAAGGTCCCTTCCAACATTATTCTTTGTTGTTGTTGTTGTTGTTACTGTTACTGTTATTATTACCTCTTTGAACAAATAGGATGGGAAGAACATGAATAAAATGGCTTATAAGCCTCCCTTGAATAATTTCCACTCCAGCTCTTTGGGCGCATCTATGTGCATGCGTTTCACATATGTGCCGGAAAACTCCATGGAACATGTTCAATTCTGGAATAGGAATTCAGGAACCCTCAATTGGGATAAAGTTGGGAGGAGAGAGCCGCGAGTCAAGGCCTCTGAACGGATGGATGACGCTCTTGTGAGCAGGATGTGCCGGAGAAATGAAGTAGCTGACTTCATTTCTTAGGGGACTTTTGAACAACAGAATAACAGAGTTGGGAGGGACCTCAGAGGTCATCTAGTCCAGCCCCCTGCTCAAGCGGGAGACCCTGTCCCATTTTCAGACAAGTGGCTGTCCAATCAGGAAGGAAGGAAGGAAGAAGGAAGACAAAATAGCAGAATTAACAGAGTTGGAAGGGACCTTAAAGATCTTCTAGTCCATCCCCCCCTGCTCAAGCAGGAGACCCCGCCCCATTTCGGACAAACGTTTGTCCAATCTCTTCTTAAAAGCCTCCAGTCTTGGAGTCCCTGCACCCTCTGGAGCCTGAAAAGACCTTAAAGGTTGGGGCGGGATGAGCCAAAGGCACTCTGCACATGCTCCGCTTCCAGCAAATTTGCAGCTGTTTTAAGAAAACATGGGAGCTTTTAAGGGCGAAATCTCTGCCCCCCCTGGAGATTCCTGTCGGGGAGATTTGATCAGATCTTGTCCAGATCTCCAGACCAGGCCCAGCCCTGGAATTCAGTTGGCCTCCTGGGGCCCCCCTCCCCTCTCCTCCCCAGTCCACCCATCCCCTCCAGTCACAGGACTCCTGCTCCTTCCCCCACCCCACCCCCCATGCCCCTTCCGCAGGTCCAGGTTGACGTGGCTACTACGGGGTGGTCTCCCCCACTGGGACAGCTTTGGGGGAGAGTCAAATGTTTCGGGATTAAGTCTCCGGCCTGAATCCCAAGGCGAGATTTGTGTGTGTGTGTGTGTTTGTGTGTGTGTGGGGGGGGGCACATCACCCTCTGCAGGAATGCAACATGTGGGTAAATGGATGGTAGGTCAGGCCCCTTTTGGGAGGGGCTGGGGCCGACAGCAAAGCAACTTCTCTGGACTTGTGTAAGAACTTTAAAAAATATATAATTAAAAAATGGGTCTGTGTTTATGAGCATCCTTGGCCTCCCGACTCAGATTTGTTCCCAGCGGTTGTGAGAAGGAACGTGATGGGTGGCGTGCTCAGGATCCTCCTGCATGTGAGAATAAGCCAGTCAGGTCATGGGCTACAAACAAGGGTTAGCTGGTAGGCACACAAAATGCATGGTTTTGCATGGCTAATTCAAAGCTAATTCAAAGTGGCCAAGGTTTTGGACATTCCTGCGTCAGTGCATCTCCGCCGCATCTCTTATTTTCTTATTTATATGAACCACACCCGTGCCTCAGATAGGATCGTAACTTCTCCAGCATCCTCATGACGAAAGGAAAATTAAAAAAAATTAAAAACAACAACAACAACGGTTCAACGTTTGAATCTTACTTGAATCTGGCCCGCTGAAGGAAGAATGGCAGGGGTTATTGTTTGAGATGAGTCGTTTTCCACCATCCTACCAAACAACAACAACAATAACAAAAAATCTTTGACGTAAACCTGAGTTATTCTGACACGTAACTCCCAACAGGCTCTTACTTAAATTTTATCTCTCTCCAGCGGGAATCGAGTTTTATTTTTCAAGCGGGAAGGCTTAAAAAAGAAAAAGCCAGTGGATCTAAAGGGTGGATTCCTGTCCAAACTTTTATTTTGCGGGCGACCTGGCTTACACCAGCGTTGGTGTGAAGTTTCGTGTGAATGCTGGTGTAGCCTGTGACTCGACTAAAGAAGATAGATGTGTAGACATCAACTCGGAAGTAGGAATGGATCTTAGAAGATAGAATAATAAGAGCTGGAAGGGACCTTGGAGGTCTTCTAGTCTAACCCCTTGCACAAGCAGAAGACCCTGTACCATCTCAGACAAGTGATTGTCTAGTCTCTTCTTGAAAATCTCCAGTGATGGAGCGCCCACAATTTCTGGTGGCAAGCTGTTCCACTGGTTAATTGTTCTCACTGTCAGGAAGCTTCTCCTTAATTCCAGGTTGCTTTTCTCCTCGATTAGTTTCCATCCGTTGCTTCTTCTCCTGCCTTCTGGTGCTTTGGAGAATAAATTGACCCCCTCTTCTTTGGGGCAGCCCCTCAAATATTGGAAGACTGCTGTCGTGTCCCCCTAGTCCTCCTTTACACTAGACTACCGACTCCTTTGTATGTTTGCCTCTCCAGCCTAAGGCAAGTAAATTCAACCTGTCCACTTTGGGACATTCATCATTTTGACACCCCAATTTTAAAAAAAAGGGATTGAAATTCATCTCTCAAAAGTAATCCGGAGATCCAATCTTATTTTGGTCCCAAACCCACAGAGGTAGAAACCAGCCAAAATTAAGAAGAAGGGAAGGGAAGGGAAGGTCTGGCTTAGCTAAGCAAGAGACAGTCAGCCACTATCTGCCGATTGTGGGATCTTACACAAGGCAGCGTAGCATTTGAGTATCTTGGGGGTGGGGTGGGGTTCCCCCCCCAAAAAAATCTAAGATATTCGTCTCAAATGGCATATTTGTCTGAAATGGTATATAGGGTTTCCTGCCTGAGCAGGGGGTTGGACTAGATGACCTTCAAGGTCCCTTCCAACTTTATTATTATTATTATTATTATTGATGATCGCACAGTCAGCCAGATGTTCAGACTGGATTTGGCATTTTTGTCTACCTATTGAGTCCTTGCCAAGGACCTGGGATAGGCAGATGTGGATGTTTGATAGTATTATAGATATCGTCGCAGGATGGAAGCCGTTCCTAGTAAGGCCGCCTTTTGCAATTGACTGATGGCGAATTTGTCAATGCCGATGATGGTGTTCAAGTGGTGCTCCAGCTGTTTTGGGATGGCACCCAAGGCCCCTATGACTATTGGTGCCACCCTTGCTTGCCTTCGCCACAGTCTATTACTATTCCTATTTGTAGGTCTTTGCATTTTGTTATCTTCTCCAGTTCTTTCTTGTCTATTCTGCTCTCTCCAGGCACTGCCACGTCCACTATCCAGACTTTTTTGTCTTTCTTATCGACAGTTGTTAAGTCCGGGGTATTATGTGACAGGTGCTCGTCTATTTGAATTCCAAAGTCCCAGAGAAATTTAACATTTTCGTTTTCTACGATTTGTCTCTATTTTACGGTCCCACCAGTTCTGGCTTGCAGGCAAATGACACTTCTTGCAGATCTTCCAGTGCACCGTTGTTGCTACTTCGTCGTGCCGCTGCTCGTAGTCAGTCTGTGCGATCTTCTTGCAGCAGCTCACCGGGTGGTCCACTGTTTCTTCAGTTTCTTTGCAGAGGTGACACTTACTGTCTGCTGCTGTCTTCTCAATTCTGACTTTGTGTGCCTTTGTCCTCAAGGCCTGGTCTTGTGCAGCCAGAATTAGTCCCTCCGTCTCTTTCTTCAACTTTCCCACTCTTAGCCATTGCCAGGTCTTGTCATTATCTGCTTTCCCAGCTATTTTTTTTTTAAAAAATGTACTGGCCATGTAGTGCTTTGTCTTCCCACGCCTCCGTTCTGTTCTTCATTTGGTCTTTCTTGTAGGCCAGTTCGGCCTCTCCAGTAGTCAGCAAGCCTTCCCGAGATACTAATTTCAGTGCATCTTCGTCGTTGTCATTATTATCATTGCTTGTTGTTGTGTTGGGGGAAAAAACAACAACCCCCATTGGCAGCCGTGTGGCCGCTCACCGCCCTTCCGCAATGGGTCTGGGCACCTGCCCAGAGCGATTCTCCTGTGACGCTGCGGGCTGCACCAAAGCCGGTCAACAGGAAAGCCCAGGCCTCTCCGGCCGGGAAACTGCACCGGCTGGCCTGCCAACCTTTCCGCTCGTCCCCGGCGGTGAAGCAAGCCAGATACCCCGGCTGGGGTCTGATAACCTCCCGGGGGCCAAAAGACGCATTCCAGGCATAGCCTCGGCTGCACACACACACACATACACACACCCCACCCCACCCCACCCCCGCTGCTGCTGCTGCTTCAGGGGAGCCGGCCTTCTCCTGCCCTCCCCCCTTCTTCCTCCTTTTCTATCTTCCTCCTCCTCCTCTCCTTCCTTCCTCTGTTCTGTCTCCTTCCCTTTTCTCGCTTTTCGTCCTCCCTCTTTCCTATCTTTCCCTTCCCTTTCTTTTCTATTTCGCTTCTTTCCTTCCCCTCCTCCCTGCCCTCTTTTCTCTTCCCTTTCTCTCCTCCCTTGCGCTTCTCTCTCTTCCCCTTTTCTCCCTTCTTTCCTCCCCGTCAGCTGCCAGAATTCAACCCTTCTTTCCCTGGCCATCCCTCTCTCCCATCCTCTTTTCTCCCCCTCCTTTCCTATTTCCTTCCCTCCGTCACTTCTTCCTTCCTTCCTCCTTTCCTCTCCTTCCTTTCCCCCCTCTTTCTTTCTTTCTTTCTTTCTCTTTCTTTCTTTCTTTTCTTTCTCTTTCTTCCTTTCCTTCCTCCTTCCTTCCTCCTTTCCTCTCCTTCCTTCCCCCCTCCCTCCCTCTTTCTTTCTCTTTCTTTCTTTCTTCCTTTCCTTCCTTCCTTCCTTCCTCCTTTCCTTCCTTCCCCCCTCTTTCTTTCTTTCTCTTTCTTTCTTTCTCTTTTTCTTCCTTTCCTTCCTTCCCTCCCTCCTTGTTTCTTTCTTTCCTTTTTTCTTTTCCTTTTTCTTCCTTCCTTCCTTCCTTTCCATTTCTTCCTTCCTCCTTCCTTCCTTCCTTCCCTCCCTCCCTTTCTTTCTTTTTCTTTCTTCCTTCCTTCCTTCCTCCTTTCCTCCTTCCTTCCATCCCTTCCTCCCTCCTTTCTTTCTCTTTTCTTCCTTCCTTCCTTCCTTCCCTCCCTCCCTTTTTCCTTCCTTCCTTCCTTCCTTCCTTCCTTCCTTCCTTCCTTCCTTCCTTCCTTCCTTCCTTCCTTCCTCTTTTCCTCTCCTTCCCTCCCTCCCTCCCTGCTCCTGGGACAGCAATGGGTCAGGAAGGAGATGCACCCCTATAATGAGGGATCTCGGAGTCCTAGTGGACGATCCCTTAAACAGGAGCCAGCCGTGCGCTGCTGCCGCCGCCAAAAAAAGCCAGTGCAATCGCAGGCTGCATTAACTGAGGGATAGAAGCAAGTTCAGGTGAAGGGTTAATACCACTTTACAAGGCCTTGGTAAGGCCACACTTGGAATACGGCATCCAGTTTTGGTCACCACCAGTGTTTTTTTTTTGTAAAAGAAAAAGGTGCCGGAACTCACACAGGTCATACAACCTGCCTTGCCTACTCTACAAGGTTTCATGCAAAAAAAATGTGCTGGAACTCCGTTCTGGGTGTTCTGTGAGAAAAAAAGCCCTGGTCACCACGATGTAAAAAAGATGTCGAGACTCTGGAAAGAGGGCAGAGAAGAGCAGCAAAGAGGATCAGGGGATCGGAGGCTAAAACACACAAGGAACAGTTACTGGAATCGGGGATGTCCGGTTTAATGAAGAGAAGGACGAGGGGGGACAGGATAGCAGTGTTCCAATATCTCAGGGGCTGCCCCAAAGAAGAGGCAGTCAAGCTCTTCTCCAAAGCGCCTGAAGGTAGAACAAGAAGCAACGGATGGAAACTCATCAAGGAGAGAAGCAACCTGGAACTAAGGAGAAAGTTCCTGACAGTGAGGACAATTAACCAGTGGAACTGCTTGCCACCAGAAAGCTGTGAATACTCCAACGCTGGAAGTTTTCAAGAAGAGACTGGACAGCCATTTGCCTGAAACGGTATAGGGTTTCCTGCCTGAGCAGGGGGTTGGGCTACATGACCTCCAAGGTCCCTTCCTATTATTATTGAAACATGAACCTCAGTCAACACTCAAATTGACTGGCACTAGTGGCTGACACGGGTTGCTGCCAGCATCCCAGGGATCAACCAGGTACCGCCTTAAAATGTAAGATGTTCCGAGTAGCGCCGTTTTTTGTAGCATTGCTGGAGTTACTGCAGGAAACTGCAGTTTCTTGATGTATTTTGCCAAGTTGTTTATTATTATTATTATTATTATTATTATTACTACTACTACTATAATTATTATAATTATAATTATAATTATTTCTGAAATGGTCTAGTTTTCCTGCCTGAGCAGGGGGTTGGACTAGAAGACCTCCAAGGCCCCTTCCAACTATTATTATTAATGATGATGCTGATGCTGTGCGCCCCAGGTAGCTGGCTTCCCTGGGTGTGTGTGTGTGTGTTTGTGCCAGAGCCCGGCTGGTGGGTTGCTTAGAGATTTCTGATAGCCGCTGTCCTCTTTCTCCTCCGCAGTTCCTCAACACGCAGGAGCACTACTGCATCAGCCACTTGCACGACTCGGCCGCCGTGGGCCTGCTGGTGGTGGGCTTCACCCTGCTGGTGCCCCTCCTGGTCCTGGCCCTGGCTGCCTACTGCCGCCTGGCGCGCCGCCTGCAGCTCGGCTACTGCCTGGTGCCCTACAGCAAGGCCATCTACAAGAACCTGCCCGCCAGTCGCTACCACAGCGTGGGGTGCTGCGGTTGCTGCTCGCAGGACCTGGATACCGCTGGGGAGAAGGTCTGGGTGTGAGGAGGGCCCAGGGGGGGGGAGAGGGTAGGGCTGGGGATACCGGGGGGGGGGAGTTGTGGCACAGAGGCCTGGCAAAGACACCTGGGCGGAATGGACTGGCTTCTCTGGGCACGGAGGAGCTGGCTGGCACAAATTCCCAAGAGGAGTCCGCCTCCGTAGCGCACGCGGGTGAAAGGAAGAGGAGACGGGTTTATTTTTACGCCACCGGGAAAAGAAAACGAACTTCTTCTTTTTGTTGATTTTGAGTCCGTCTCTTAAGCAAGGACTCTCCGCAGCTTCCTCTTCTCCATCCGGCACCTGGAGCTGGGACTGCTCCTCGAACTCGGAACGCGCCTGCTTGCTGCCTTGCGAAGCGGTGTTTTTTGTTGTTTTTTTTCCCCAAGCTCGGCAACTTTTTAAGATGGAGGGACTTCAACTCCCAGAATGCCCCAGCCGGAGCGTGCGCTGGCTAGGGCATTCTGGGAGCTGTAGTCCAGCCCGTCTGAAAAGTTGCCGAGGCTAAAAAACACTCAGCTAATGCATTTACGGAAGTTGCCTCGAGTGAATTAACCAGAAATTCTTCTTTTTTATTGTTGTTATTGTTATTATAATACACTTTGTACATCGAGACTCTGGTGGGGTTTTGCTTTATTTTTTCCAGACCGGGGGGGGGGGGGGAAGAAGTTGGGGAAATTTATTGTCTAAACTAAAACAGGGGTCTTTAAACTTGGCCCTTTGATGACCTGTGGACTTCAACTCCCAGAATTCCTCAGCCAGCATGCCTGGCTGAGGAATTCTGGGAGTTGAAATCCACAGGTCATCAAAGGGGCAAGGTTTGAAAACCCCTGGTCTAAAAAGACAAGAATACAAGAAGTCCTCGACTTAATGTTCATTTAGTGACCAAAGTTACAACATCACTGGAAAAAGTGCCTTGCGACCGATTTTTCCCACTTAGCGACCGTTGCAGCATCCCCCCCGTGGTCACGCGATCAAAATTCGGACACTTGGCAGCTGACTCGTATTCATGATGGCTGCAGTGTCCTGGGATCACCTTTTTGCGACCATCGGACAAGCCAAGTCAAAGGGGTTAACCGGATTCACTTAAGGACAGTGTGACTAACTTAATGACCGCAGGGATTTGCTTTCAAATCCCTGGCAAGGGAGGGCGTAAAAGAGTACCAAGTCCACAGGAGAAAGGTTTCACTTAGTGGCGGAAATGCTCAATGATTGTAAGTCGTAAGCAGGAGGTCCTCTACTTACGACCAGCTGCTTTGAAGTTACGACACTGAAAAAGCTTACAGCCACCGTAGCATCCCTGTCATGTGACCAAAATTCAGTATTCATGACACCTGCAGCGTCCCAGGATCACGTGATTCCCCCTTTTATGACATGCCCGGCTGTCTTCCAATCAGCAAAGTCAATGGGAAAAGCTGGATTTGCTTAACGGCTGCACAGTGATTTGCTTAACAACCGTGGCAAAGGAAAAAAAAACAGCTCATAAAACAAGGGCACGACTTGCTTCACAGCTGCCCCACTTAACAACAAAAAATTTTTGTCCCGATTGTGGTCGTTTTAAGTCCAGGGCCGCCTGTGTGCCGAACATGGAGGGCAAATTCAATTCATAATGTGGGTAAACCAAGGAGGGTTTTATACACAACTCCCGTCTGATGAAACCCCTCCGTTTTAGCGCAAACTTTCATTTCCCAGACGTGAAAACGGATTTTGAGACGGGCAGCTCCCTGTGGCAAACCCACAACGGACATGGGTGCAGCCTTGAACCGCATCCCCCAGAAACGTCAGAATTCCCCAGCCAGCACGAGGAAAGCTGGATGGGGAATTCTGGGAATTGAAATCCAGCCCTCTTAAAAGTTTGAAAAACAACAACAACACTGAATTAGATCGGCCTTCTCCAAGCTTGGCAACTTGAAGACTCGCGGACTTCCGCTCCCAGAATTCCCCAGCCAGCTGGGTTTTTTTCCCCACTTTGCTGAAGTCAAGATATATTACATCTACCCCATTCCCACCGTCTATTAAGAAATTTACCCTATCAAAAATACGCGATGCCACCTTCGTTTCTCGTCCTATCCGTGCTGAATTCTGGCAAACCCTTGCTGGTTGGGGAATTCTGGGAGCTGAAGTCCGCATGGAGACCCCTGAACTAGTTCGTGCAAGGCGATTTAGACTTAGAATTAGCCTACCTTTCTGGATCTACCTGGGCTGAACAAACAACAAAAAAAGGCAGCTGTCCTTCTTGTAATTAACTTTTGCACTTGAAACAAGAGATGATTTAAGGCAGGGGTCTTCAATGTTGGCCCTTTGAGGGCTGGTGGACTTCAACTCCCAGAATTCGTGCCTGGCTGAGGAATTCTGGGAGTTGAAGTCCACCAGTCCTCAAAGGGCCAACTTTGAAGACCCCTGATTTAAGCAGTCAATCTTCCTGCATCCGTCCCCTTAGCATCCAGGACTAGAAGCATGGTGACCGGGCTCTTAGGAGAGGGCGGAGACCCCAACCCTTCCTGATTCTGCCTTGCTTCTTCCATCTGAAGGGAGTCACCGTGCTACTCCGGACTGCGACGGCCCAGGGGGCTTCACCCCCCCAACGGCACGTAGCTCAGAGCAAAAGCTATTTGAGAGGGGTTGACTTCTGAGCCGGAAGAGGGGGCATCCCCCCCTCGATTTTAAAGCAGAAACCCGACAAGTTGCTTGTGCGATAGCAAAAAAACAAACAAACTGCTGCCCGCGGTAAATTTTGCAGCTTCCAAAAGGGCAGCGAGGGCTGCCAAGGAGAGGAAGAGCAGGATAAGGAAGAACTGAATCAGCTCCCAGGGCGCCAGCCAGCCCGAATGGAAACTCCGCGTTTTGGGGAGGAAGGAACCCCCCGATTAGATAAGCCAGGATAGCTGCTGGCTCGCACAAGCTGTCCATTGTGAAGAGGGAAGACAGAGGACAACCCCCCCACTACCACCACACCGTTCTATCTATAAAGGCCGCTTCCTGTTGGTTTGCTGGCTGGGATTTGGGAAGACAGCCCCGTGCCTCTTCCCAAGGCAGTTTTGGCAAAGGCCCTGGGGTGGGAAGGCCGGAGAAAGGAGAAGGGGGGGGGAGAAAGGAAAAGTGGCTTTCAGGGTCATCCGAGTCTTTCCCATCAGCAAGACTGCGTAGCCACCCAATGAGACTCGCCTCCATAATTCAGGTTTCTAGCGTGGGTTTTAGGGGCCGTTGGGGGGGGGGGAAATGTAAGAGGGAAAGGTAAGTTGTCCTACTCTCTGGAAGGAAGATATTTTCGGTAATCAGAAAAAATAAAAAGCTGTTTTTCCCTGTTAGGGCATTTTCAAGGTGCCCATTTTCTGCCTGTCATACATAGATAGATAGATAGATAGATAGATAGATAGATAGATAGATAGATAGATAGATAGATAGATAGATAGATAGATAGATATAGATAGATAGATAGATAGATGGAAAGAGGAGAGGATAGATAGATAGATAGATAGATAGATAGATAGATAGATGATAGATAGATAGATAGATGGAAAGAGGATAGAGAGGATAGATAGATAGATAGATAGATAGATAGATAGATAGATAGATGATAGATAGATAGATAGATAGATGGAAAGAGGATAGATAGATAGAGATAGATAGATAGATAGAGATAGATAGATAGATAGATAGATAGATAGATAGATAGATAGATAGATAGATAGATAGATAGATAGATGGAAAGAGGATAGAGAGGATAGATAGATAGATAGATAGATAGATAGATAGATAGATAGATAGATAGATAGATAGAGATATAGATAGATAGATAGATAGATAGATAGATAGATAGATAGATAGATAGATGGAAAGAGGATAGAGAGGATAGATAGATAGATAGATAGATAGATAGATAGATAGAGATAGATAGATAGATAGATAGATAGATAGATAGATAGATAGATAGATAGATAGATGGAAAGAGGATAGAGAGGATAGATAGATAGATAGATAGATAGATAGATAGATATAGATAGATAGATAGATAGATGGAAAGAGGAGAGGATAGATAGATAGATAGATAGATAGATAGATAGATAGATGATAGATAGATAGATAGATGGAAAGAGGATAGAGAGGATAGATAGATAGATAGATAGATAGATAGATAGATAGATAGATGATAGATAGATAGATAGATAGATGGAAAGAGGATAGATAGATAGAGATAGATAGATAGATAGAGATAGATAGATAGATAGATAGATAGATAGATAGATAGATAGATAGATAGATAGATGGAAAGAGGATAGAGAGGATAGATAGATAGATAGATAGATAGATAGATAGATAGATAGATAGATAGATAGAGATATAGATAGATAGATAGATAGATAGATAGATAGATAGATAGATAGATAGATAGATGGAAAGAGGATAGAGAGGATAGATAGATAGATAGATAGATAGATAGATAGATAGAGATAGATAGATAGATAGATAGATAGATAGATAGATAGATAGATAGATAGATAGATAGATAGATGGAAAGAGGATAGAGAGGATAGATAGATAGATAGATAGATAGATAGATAGATAGATAGATGATAGATAGATAGATAGATGGAAAGAGGATAGATAGATAGAGAGGATAGATAGATAGATAGATAGATAGATAGATAGATAGACAGATGATGTAAGATAGAGAGAGATGATAGAATTAGATGATAATAGATAGACAGACAGACACAGAGACAGACATAGCTAGATAGCTAATAGAGAGACATAGGGAGATATACTGTAGATATAGATAGACAGACGAGACAGACATAGCTAGATAGCTAATAAGAGAGACATAGGTAGCTATAGATAGACAGACAGACAGACAGAAACACATAGCTAGATAGCTAATAGAGACACATAGGGAGATATAGATAGACATATAGACAGACAGAGAGATAGATAATAAGAGATAGACATAGGGAGATGGAGATAGCTAGCTAGACAGATAGACGGACGGACAGATGGCTGGAGGGATAGATATAAATAGATATAAAACATGATAGAGATAGATGATGTATAGATTAGATATACATAGATGATATAGAGAAATATAGAGATGATAGATAGATGATGGATGGATGGATAGATAGATGGATAGATAACCTTCATTGTCATTTTTTCCTATTTAAGCTTTGAAGGCTTAAGCCGGTGGAGGTTCAGCTTTGCCTTCAACAGGCCAAATCTGCGGGGGGGTGGGGGTGGTGGGGGGGTTGGCTTTCCCCACCCACATTTTTTTAAATATATATTCTGATGGAAAGGAGAAGGGGGTATCTACCAGCAAAGCCAGGCCTTTTTAGGATTGGGGAGGGGGGGATATTTGGTGCATTTAAAAACAAAATGGGCAGCTGGGGGGGGGGAAATTGGAGCCTGACAAGGCTCGGAAATTGGGAGGAGATTTTTCTGCAGGAAACAAGGAAGTGGTTTTCTTCTTGCTCAAGCCATAAAAGGATCTTTTTCCTCGAGATGGTTCAAGGTTTGAGGAATTCGGTGCCTTCCTCTTTGGGGCTTTAAATTCTTCCCTTCCCACCTCCCAAACTCTGTCACTCTGCTGGCCAATCTAGGCCAGCTTCTAACGATTTGGCCCGGAGATGGCCGGAGGCCGTAACAGTTGCTAACCATCACCCCCCCTACCCAGCTAACACCCCCCTACCCAGAGCGGCAAGTATTCCGTGGATTCTCCCAAGAGGGAAGCCGAGGGCGGGCAGAGGAAACAGGGCGAGCTTCCCGAGGACCGCCAAGCAGACACGCAAGACAGGCCCGGGGCCCGAGTTCGAGATTTAACAAAACAGCAGGCAAATGACAAAGGTGCTTCCCCCTAGGTCAACGTCTTTCTCGGGGTCCTGGATGGTTAGGAACCCTCCAATTTTCTAGCGCGGGGCGAGGGCCAGGAAAGCGGTTCCAGCTCTTCGGGGCGGCTTTCGCCCTCCACGGGCCTCGTCCCAGCAGAACGACCGCGAGGAGGGGGTGTGGTGGGGGTCTTCTCCGTCCCCCTTCTTGTGTCCGACAGCGTCAAAGGACGGCTTCAGAGGTACTGCAAGGAGTTCAGGCTGTCCAGCTCGACTTCGACGGAGATGATGTGATGGCCTGGCACCATGGCTAGGCCCAGGACTCGGGGCTCGCCTGCTGAGAAGGAGTCTGGAGGAGACCGGGGGGGGAGGGAGGGAGAGGGAGAGAGAGAGGGAGAGTGAGATAGAAAGAGGGGGAGAGACAGAAAGACAGAGGGAGAGAAAAAGAGACAGAAAGAGGGAGAGAGAAAGAGAGAGAGGGAGAGAGGAAGAGAGAGTGAGAGATAGAAAGGGGGAGAAAGACAGAGGGAGAGGAGAGAGGGAGAGAGAAAGAGATAGAAGGAGAGGGAGAGAAAGAGAGGGAGAGAGAGAAAGACAGAGGGAGAGAAAAAGAGAGAAAGAGATAGAAGGAGAGGGAGAGAAAGAGAGGGAGAGAGAAAGACGGAGAGAAAAAGATAGAAGGAAAGGGAGAAAGAAAGAAAGAGAGAGAGATAGAAAGAGGGGGGAGAGAGAGAGAAAGAGAGGGAGAGAAAAAGGAAAGAGAGATAGAAGGAGAGAGGGAGAGAAAGAGAGAATGAGATAGAAAGGGGGAGAGAAAGACAGAGGGAGAGAAAAAGAGATAGAAAGACAGAGGTAGATAGATAAAAAGAGGGGGAGAGAGAGAGGGAGAGAAAAAGAAAGAGATAGAAAGAGAGAGAGAGAGAGAGAGAGAGAGAGAGAGAGAGAGAGAGAGAGAGAGTCAGTCAGTCCCCCGTCCCCCCCCCAAAGGAGGAGAGGCTCTGAGCCTAACCGCCCTGGCTTCACTTTTCCAACAAACCCACTTCTGATGAGGGTTTTTTTCCCCCCTCTGCTCTCGTAGAATTTCAAGGGGTCACCAAGAAGACATCTAGTCTCACCCCCCGTGGGGTTTGTGCATCCTGTGGGTTGGAAGCTGGCTGGTTTCGGGGAAGAGGAGCCCTATATCTCTGCCCCTATATCTTAACCAGTAGGAAGTCTGGAGGTGCTTTAAAACACCCCGTCGGAATTGGCCTTGTTATCACGGGGGAGACAAAGGCGGTTTCTCCCCCCCACACACAGACACCTTCGTGGCACCTCTGCCTTTCAGTCAGTTCACAGCATAGAAAATTACTTATAGAAGAGAATATCTGCAGCTCAGGGTTGAGGTGTGGGGTCCTTGGTGCTCTCTGAGCTGGGCAGTTTCCTTGCAGACGTCTCATGATCCAACTAGGGAACATCATCAGTGCTAGAAGGAAAGGGAGGAAGGGAGGAAGGAAGGACTGACTGAGGGGTCAGTTTGTTCCTCCTCCTCCTCTTCCTCGCCATCCCTACCCCCTTCTAGCGCTGCTGATATTCCCTAGTTGGGTCATGAGACGTCTGCAAGGAAACCACCCAGCTCAGAGAGCACCAAGGACCCCACAGTCCTTCCTTCCTTCCTTCCTTCCTTCCTTCCTTCCTTCCTTCCTTCCTTCCTTCCTTCCTTCCTTCCTTCCTTCCTTCCCTTTCCTTCTAGCACTGATGACGTTCCCTAGCTGGGTCATGAGACGTCTGCAAGGAAACAACCCAGCTCAGAGAGTGCCTCGCTCGGGAATACTTGACTTTTGAAGAGATCCAGGTCATTTTAGAGGGATGAGGGCGCAGTCGTCAGGCACCAGGCCGGGGTGCAGTGGGGACTCACCCGTGGGTTTCAGGTATTCTTGGGCAGAACCCAGGATGACATTGCAGTCCCGATCAGTGCACAAGAAACAGCCCACCAGGGTCCGTCCGTCGGTCATACGAATCCGCAAGCTTTTGTTCAGGAGGTTCTCCAGCTTGCGTCGTGCACGCAGGTAGGGCGAGTCAGCTGCTTCTTCCACCGGGTCCTGCCAGAAACACCCAGAAAATATGTCCTCGGTCCCACCGAATTTTTCCAAAAGGAGAGCAAGCCACTAGTCCTTACAGAGGTTGGGTGAGGTTAATATGCACCCACGGCAGCATCCTTGGTGTTTTAGTGCTGTAGCCTGGATTGCTTTCAACACAGGTACATTGCATTAATCTATTATATAATGTCTGATCGACTGTCTCACTTAGCAACAGAAATTTTGGGCTCAATTGTGGTCATAAGTCGAGGACCACCTGTACTATAGTATAATATAATAATGCATACATAATAGTGTGTCTGTGTGTGCGTGTATACATACGTATATATGTATGAGGACCCAGATTGTTGGGGGCAATTAAGCTGACTTTGTAATAATGCCGCTTGGGGTGTGTGTGAAAGCCCTAATAAGCAGGCCTATACATAGAATGAAGGCTACTGCTAAGCTTGTAAGCCGCCCTGAGTCTTTGGAGAAGGGCGGGATATAAATGGAATTAAAATAAAAAATAAATAAATAAAAAATATGTATATGTATACATACATACATACATACATACATAAATACATACACCGGTATGTGTGTGTGTGTGTATCTATATATCTATATCTCTCCCACTTCTCCCAGAAGAAGCAAGCTGAAGCCACCAGCCTGAGGATGACGGATGAGATTTCGTCGAAACGTCGCCCTGATACCTCCAATTCTACGTGGGGAAAAAACCCGAATGACCAAAGATCTACATACAAACACCCGCGAAAACCTCAGAAAACAAATATCTATATCTATATCTACACACACATACATATACAGACACACACAGAGGTGTGTATATATCTATATATTTGTTTTCGTAGATTTTCACGGGTATAGGTATGTAGGTCTTGGCGTATTTGGGTCTTTTCCCGTGTAGGATTGAGGGTGTCTTGGCGACGTTTCGACGAGGTCCCACTCGTCATCTTCAGGCTGGTGTCTTCGGTTTCGTGCAAAGCCGAAGACACCAGCCTGAGGATGATGAGTGGGACCTCGTCGAAACGTCACCAAGACACCCTCAATCCTACACGGGAAAAGATCCAAATACGCCAAGACCTACACATCTATACATTTATATCTACATATCTAATCTATATATCTATATATCTATATATGTATCTATACACACACACATACACACACACGTGTACCTACCTGTAGCTATCTATATCTATCTACACACACACATATACAAACATACACACACCACACACACACTGTAAAAACTATTTAAAACAATAATAATATATTTTATTTTATTAAATTTATATACCGCCCTATTCCCGTAGGACTCAGGGCAGTTTACAGGGAAGGTTAGAAACCTAACATACAAAAATTAAAATCAGATTAAAACGAATGAATTAAATCAAGTCCCCGAAATTTAATACACATAATACCGTAATAGGCATTTATCTATATTAACTATAATAAAAATTTTAATTGCATTAAGCTGTTATACACATAGCCAGGTTAACAATACTATTTAGAGGCCAGCCCCCTTCCCAACTTAGCAGATGGGCTTTGTAGTCCCACATCGTTGGGAGGGGGCTTTAACACCACCACCACCCCGATTTCTATCCCCCGCCCCCGCCCTTCCCTCACCTCGGCGGCGCTGTTTCCGCAGCCGTTTTCGTCCGACTCCCGAGGAAGCGGCGGCGGCGGCGGCGGCGGCGGCTGCCTCGGCATCGGCTCCTGGGCCGGCGGGGCCGCCATCTTGCCGAGAGAACTACCCTTCCCAGAAAGCTCCGCGGCCCCTCTCTGGCGGCCTTACGCACGCACGCACGCGCGACGCCACGGCCGCGTCCGGCTTCTGCTTCGTCCCCGCCCCCCCCGCGAGCTGAGCCTGCCTTTCCCGTGGGGCCTTGCGGCGGCGCGTTGCCCGGGGAGCGAGGGACGCGGCGCATGCGCCGGAGAGGGCGATGCGATGGAGGGTTCCTCCCGGCCGCGTTTCTTCACGCCGCGGGAGGTGGCGGTGCACAACCGGCCGTGGGACCTCTGGGTCTCCTATCTGGGGCGGGTGTACGACCTCAGCCCCCTGGCCGAAGAGAACAGAGGTAAGGCGGGCGGGCGGGCGGGGGGAGGTGAGCTTCGGGGCTTCCCAAGCGGAGCCTCCAGGTGGAGAAGCAGTCTACCTGAAGGGAGGAGGAGGAGGAGGAGGAAGGGTGGTTATCCGAGACGGGAGTAGAAAGAAGGGCAGTCAGGGAAGAAAGCTGCCTGAGCAGGGGTTGGACTAGATGACCTCCAAGGTCCCTTTCTTCTTCTCCTCCTCCTCCTCCTCCTTTTCTTCCTTCTTCTTTCTTCTCCCCCTCCCCCTCCAGTCAAATGAATCCATTCTTCTGAACGATCCTTCCTTAAAAGGAACGCTCTAGAGATCTTCTATAGATGCAATGCGGTGTTTGTGTCTTCTTGTCGTCGTCATCATCATCATCATCGCAGTTGGAGGGCTAAATTCAAGGCTTGGCATGGTGCGGGGCGGTCAAAAAAGTCAAGATGGCGGCCCCAACCCTGCAGTGAAAGCCCCCCATATATATATAGCAATTTGAATAATTTGCACAAATAATGAGCTGTCATAGTTGACTATATCCTGTGGATAAGCCTTGAGACAGGCCAAAGCAGGAATGAAAGAGTTAATTAGCAAGGTGCTTTCAAAAAGCCTTGACAAATACTTAACATATATTTGCCTTGCCTTCTAAGCTAATAAAAAGAGAGAAAGAACCTGTGGCTCAGCAAGTTAAAACAACTGCCTAATATACAATCAGCCCAGGTTCGAATCTCAGATAAAGGGTATGACTGACTGATGAGAACATAAAGAGTTCGAAATGGCCATCTCAGCCTCCCAAAATTCTTTATTAGCAATTTGAATAATTTGCACAAATAATGAGCTGTCATAGTTGACTATATCCTGTGGATAAGCCTTGAGACAGGCCAAAGCAGGAATGAAAGAGTTAATTAGCAAGGTGCTTTCAAAAAGCCTTGACAAATACTTAACATATATATATATATTTAATCCCATTTATATCCCGCCCTTCTCCGAAGACTCAGGGCGGCTTACAAGCTTAGCAGTAGCCTTCATTCTATGTATATGCCTGCTTATTAGGGCTTTCATACACCCCCCCCAAGCGGCATTATTACAAAGTCAGCTTAATTGCCCCCAACAATCTGGGTCCTCATTTTACCTACCTCGGAAGGATGGAAGGCTGAGTCAACCTTGAGCCTGGTGGGACTCGAACCTGCGCTAATTGCAGGCAGCTGGTGTTACTTAAGGAGGCATTAGCCCACTGCTCCACCAAGGCTCTTTTATTAACATGCATGGCTTCCATAAACACACGTCCATTACGATAAACGATAAAAACTCGAAAGGGCAGAATTGCGGGGCCCCTATCTCCTTTTCTGCAGTTCCCTATGATTCTTACGGTGCGGTGGCGGGCGCCATGTTGACTCTTTTGACCCCCTGAGACTCAAGGAGCAGGAGGAAAGGGTCCTGGCTAAGCGGCCTCTCTCTCTCTCTCTCTGCGCAGGGGACCTCCTCATGAAGCCCCTCCTGGAAGTGGCGGGAAGAGACATCAGCCACTGGTTCAACCCCAGAACCAAAGATGTGAGTGGCTGTCTGTCCGTCCGAGGACGCCAAGCCGGGGGTGGTCAGCCTTCGGGCCTTTCTGGATAAAACCGGGCCCTTCCTTTCGCAAGACCCAGGAAATGGGCCTGGGGAATGCCGGCGGGTAGACCGGTCACTTGGTGATCGTTGGAAGTTACGGCAGAATCTGAAAAAAAAGGGAATGGGTTCCAAGTTTCGGCGTCTGTGCCTCCCCCACCCCCCCCATACAGCCACGTGGCCACATGTGGGGCACTTGGCAAGTGGCCCGCATTTAGGTATCCTGCAGTCACAGGATTGCGATCTGTGACTGCAGTTTAGGTGGGAGGGCGGACTCACCCACTCCTCATTCTCTGCGCTCCACCTATCTTAAATGTCTATGGCGGGGGTCTTCAAACCTGGCCCTTTGATGACCTGTGGACTTCAACTCCCAGAATTCCTCAGCCAGGCACGGGAGTTGAAGTCCACAAGTCACCAAAGGGCCAGGTTTGAAGACCCCTGGTCTGTGGCAATTCTCCGTCATCCAGCTCCCAAAGAGGCTTTTTCAAAAGGCTTTGTTTCCCCTTTTGAAAAAGCTCCTTTTGGTTCCCCCCCCAAAATCCCTGTCCTGGGTTAGCGTAGCGATGTGTTTATTTCTCTTCTGGCTTCTGCGACGGTTGTAAATTGAGGACTGCCTGGATCCCACAGTGCCCGTTCCTTTTTCTTGCCGAGAAGTCGAGATCTTCTGATCCTAAGCCAATGTTCAAAAGGTTTCATTTCTTGACGTAGGGTGGAAGGAAGGAAAATGGCTCTTCCTTTGAGGAGGGAAGATTTCCATCCGTAGGGTTGGAGGGAAACATCCTTGTTAGATGATGGTTGAATCTGGGCCTTCCGCCCTGCGCCTGTTTCCTTTCAGATCCAGACACACATCGATCCCCTGACGGGCTGCCTCAAGTACTACACGCCCCAGGGCCGGTTTGTGCACATCCCGCCGCCTCTTCCCCGCTCGGACTGGGCCAATGATTTCGGGGTGCCCTGGTGGAAAAACCCCATATACGAAATAGGCATCTTGTCTGCTAAAACCCGGCACATTCGGATCATCAACACTCTGACCTCTCAGGAGCAGACCCTCGAGGTGAGTCCTGCCCGACCCCAAGACCCTCGGAGCCATCGGTCTCCTTCCCTGGGTGACGTTGAGTGTATTCACACAACAGGCTTGAGTCAGGCGGCTATTAGCTTTAGGCTGGAAATTGGAGGAGTGTCAGTTTGGTGTGCGCGAGTTCTAGTCCCGCCTTAGGCATGAAAGCCGGCTGGATAACTGGGGGCCAATCACCAGGAGGCTGTGAGTTCTAGTCCCGCCTAAGGCACGAAAGCCAGCTGGGTGAGTCTGGGCCAATCACCAGGAGACGGTGAGTTCTAGTCCCACCTTAGGCACGAAAGCCAGCTGGATAACTTGGGGCCAATCACCAGGAGATGGTGAGTTCTAGTCCCGCCTTAGGCACGAAAGCCATTTGGATGACCTTGTGCCAGCCATTTTCTCTCAGCCCTAGGAAGGAGGCAATGGCAAACCACTTCCGAGAATGCTGGTGAGGAAACTCGCGTGGACTTCTCTTGGCAATCTTCAAGAACCATAGCCAATAAAACAAAGGGAGAAAAAAACCCTATACCTATACATGCTTAGGGTTGACTATGATTAGGGCTATATTGGGTCCAGTTCAATGCACAGAAACTGAGTGACCCTGTGGAAGTCAAGCCAAGTTGACCACCTTGACCCCAGGAGGGGGGGGAAGGGGGCTCAAGGGTGTCCCCCTTCTGTGGGTCCCGTGGACAACCGTGGGCCCCGTCTGCAGGTCTGCTCAGAAGAGACCATGTGGGAGATCTTGAGGCGCTACCTGCCCTACAACGCCCATGCTGCCAGTTACACGTGGAAGTACCACGGCACCGTCCTGGACATGGACAAGAACCTTCAGGACAACGACATTCCCGATGAAGACGAGGAGTTCTACCAGCTCAACATGGACGCTGACGACTTCACATCCGCCATTTTGCTCTACTTCAACGATGACCTCACCGAGCTCTAGAAACCCGCCTAGCCGTGGGCCTAGTTTCTCTCCAACTCTGAAAGCCCCAGTTAGGCGCCCCTTTCTCTCACCAGCAATTGCAGGACGCCGAATTGTAACTTTAGGGTCGGCGGCATGGGCCGTCCTCGGGCAAACCCCTTCTCCCTCCATGAGCAGACCTGGTGGAATGGGAGATGCACCCCGAATTACGGTGGGTCCCTAAAATACGGTTTCCGAGTCTTCTGAACTTCCAGCTGAATCTTTAAGGGCTCTCCTTGCTGTCGTTTGCTGCTGTGGCCACTAGAGGTCAGTCATGGCTCACTGTGCAGTCATTTGTGATTTTTAAAAATAATGACCCACCCAATTTTATATCTCAACTTTTAAACTAGGGTCCTCTGGCCTGGATGAACATCCTGCTTAATCCGAAAGGAGACGAAGTAATCTCGGAGCGGCTATTTGCTCCTGCTCGAGTGGCTTGTTTGGAGGGCAAAGGGGTCTCCGAGGGGGAGGAAGGAGATAGGCAGCCGAGAATCCCCTTGGGAGGATAAGTGGGATTAAAAACGCAGCAGCAAAACATGGGATGTTTGCATTAGAAAGACATTGTTGTCAAGTTTAACTTTTATTATTATTTTAAAAAATCATCTTGACGCATGCCTTGAAAAGAGCAAATCTTGAATAAAGATTCTTTTCTTCGTGTAACTTCAGATGTTAAGGTAAAAAAAATATATAGGCGACCATCGGAATCGTACGTTTCTCAGAAGTAAGCCTGCTGCAAATCGGTTTAGCGAGGGTGATTTTGTAAGAACCCTGTCCGGGATTGCAGTCCGAACTCGTTTTGTTTTCGTAAACTGGGGTTTCCAAAGAAAATACGTTAACGGCAAAGTCGTATCTTGAGTCAGGCTTGATCCTTGGTTGTATTTGGGACCACGGATCCGTACGGGTCTTTGGCGCTGGCACCAGAGTGGTTTGCCGTTGTTTTCTTCTGGAATCTCTGTGTATTTCCTGGTGGCCTTCTATCCTATATTAACTTGATCCTAGTTTGTTTAGGATTTTGGGAACCAGACAGAATTGCTTAGATGATGCCGTTTACCTAAGTACCAAAAAAAACAACAACACCCCACCATTACTTTAAATTTATTTGTAATGTTTATATAGCTGCCCATCTTTCAGACAACTCTGGGCACCTTCTGATCAAAATTTAAAAGACGTACAAAATCATTTTGAAGACTATTAAAATGCAACCGGTTGATAGATAAAACAACAATAACAACAAAAAAAAAAAACACCAAACCCCGGTGGTTTCAGGGGCATTTGTGGAAAAGCTAGCTGCGTGTTTCAAATGTCCATTTCCTCCGATTGTACGGAAACCAGCAATTCTTCCTTGTCTCTCGTCAATCATGTTTCTGCCGTCAAGCACGACAGGCTGCGTGGTGCTTTTCATGATCGGTTCCCGGGATTCACTGTATGTCAGGCAGCGTTTCTTTTAAAAAGCCCGAAGTGTTTCCTTAAAAATAAATAAATAAAGGTCTTCCTCGAATTATGACCACGACTGAGTCCAAAATCGCGGTTGCTGAGCAAGACGGTCGTATGTTTTGCCCCACGTTACGGCTTTTCTTGCTGCAGCTGTTAAGCGAATCGCTGCGCTTGTTAAATTAGAAACGTGATGGCTAGGTGAGCCTGGCCTTCCCAATTAAAAGTCAAGGAGATCCACCTGACCCCTGGGACGCTGCAACCGTCAGAAATGTGAGGCAGTTGCCAAGCATCCCAATTTTCAGGGCTGTCGTAACTTCGAATGATCACTGAGGGAATGGTTGTAAGTCGAGGACCACCTGTAATAATTCTGCATTTAAAATGCAGATGAAAACCCCACTGAAAGAGATTCTAGTCCATAGTGATCCTGAGATGCAGCCTCGAAGGGATTCTGTGGCTCGGCTTGTCTCTTATTGGAGCTCTTAACGTGTTTGCAAACAGCAGCTCCCGTAAGATCTGCCTGTGTGCTTCTGCTGATCCAGGGGTCAGAGCCAGGGGGTGACCCTTTTGCGACTGGTGGACCTCAACTCCCAGAATTCCCCATCCAGGCAGCCACGTGCGTAAAGGGCCCTAGTCGCCCACCCCTGGCTTAGAGGCTGGTAATCGGCCTCGAGTGGCTGTTGAGATCGAAGGCTCAGGTGCACGCAGATCACCAGTCCCACGAGACGGGCAGGGCAGCAACTTCTGAGGAGCGTGCATTGTAAGGGACAGCCGAAAACCCTCGAGGAGAATTAAGTCAGCCCCTGGGGGACCGGGGAGTTTAACCCTCCTCTGTAAGGGCACGAGCGTGCTGCTTGCGGGAGGTTGATCCAAGGCTTCCGGTGTGTCCCCGAGGCCCAGTGGGCCTGCCATCCATCTGAGCCCACCGTTGACGGGGGTGTGTGTGGAAACGCAGCGTGATCCTACAGGGACACCTCTTCCAGTTTGCAAAGCAAAGCGGCCAGCGATCCCCGCCGGTTTGGACCCATAGGTCTTCCAGGGTGGCGTTCTGCTCTACTCACCCACGAGGCCCCGCACAGCTTCGTTTCTTAGCCCGTTTCCTGTCACCTCTGTCTCCAAAAAACCCCGTCAAGCACGGGCTGATTTATTCCTACAGAAAGCTGTAGGCCGGTTGGCGTTTTGGGAGGAGGCGTAGAGAAGGGGGCACCCACTGGGCCTGCCAAGAGTAGATCGCCACTGGCAGAAAAGCCCACCTGTGGGATGTGCGTAGAGAGCGCGGGGGGGGGACTCACCCAGAGGGGAACTTAATCTACGACCCCCCCCAAAGAAGAAATGTTCTAGCCCTGTTGGGGGGGGGAGCCACCCCGCAGACCTTGAAAGGTCTGCTCTTGGTCTTGGCAGAAGGCAGCGGGGAGAGAGATAGGAGAGAGAGAGAGAGAGAGAGAGAGAGAGAGAAGGATGGGCACCGGTCCATTTTCACAGGCGGCTAGCCTGGCTGTGGCAACATCAGGCCAGCTGTCTTTTTTTTCCTCTCTCCTGTGACAGCTGTTAAGAGGGGGAGGGAGGGAGGGAAGGAGGGAGGGGAAGGGAAAAGAAATCCAAAGTTGTGAAATGAGACTTGGGAGGTTGAATGTTATCTACGGTTCTGGCAGGCCCCGTCGCCCTCAGGGAGATTTTTTACTTCTACCAAGATCAGGTGGGATCGTTGCCATCCATCCTCCATCTCGTGGGGGGGGGGGGAGAAATGCAACAATCCCCCCCTCCTCCTGAGAAAGCCTACCACCTGGCTCTTCTTTCCCTTCCAGTGCTGGGCTGCCTCACCTGCCACCTGCTCCTGGCTTTAAAGCCCCCCCTCCCCTCCCCCAAGCAAACTCTTTCTTCCATCTGACAGCTGCTTTGCAGAAGAGAAGCGCCAGCCGGCCGCGGGTTGCCCCTCTTTCGTCCCCCTGCCCACCCACCTCCCCACTTCTGGCCCTTTTGCTCCGCAGCAGGGGAAACCCAAGTCCTTCCAAAAGGATTGTCCTCCGTAGCGGTTTTTGTCATCGTCGTCCGTCATTAAATAAAAGAGTTTCTACGGACAGCCAAGCGAACCGGGACTGGGAAAACGTCGAGCCAAGATGTTTGTTGCAGGACAGAACTCTTGATACTGTCGCCAGCTGCTTCGTAACCGAGCCTGCTGGCGGGGCGGCAATTGAGGGAATCGGGAATTGTCCGGGTGTTTCAGGCAGCTTAAGCAGGACAAGGTCTGTGGGCTGGTGGTGGAAGGCGGCTCTCGGACAAGAGCCCTTAAACCAACTTAAACCAAGCAGGCCCCAGAGAGTGTGACCTGGAATCGCCGGCTGCACAAGACCTGGGGGGGGGGAGAGTGCAGGGAGCGTTGTTGAGCGCACTGAACACCCAGCCTTCACAATCGGCTGGAAAGTCGTCGCAGGTTTTCAAGGCTTCGGCCAAAGGTGTGGACCCGGAGGCTAAAAAAATCTGGCAAAAGGTGGGATGAGTTTCTAAGGGAGGCATCTGCTCTCCGTTTGATCATTTGTGCCCCGGCGTTCACTTCAATGCCTCCAGGTTTTCATGTACATTTCCAACAGGGAAACACGCGACAAGTACACAACGGAAAGGGCAACAGTGCGAAGAACAGCACACACCTTTGGGGCCCTTTTGAGGGCCCCAGGGGGGCAGCGGGGTGGGGGTAAGCAGGCGAAATGAAGAGGCGGCTTTTTAAATGCCATGTCGTGGATCCCTGGATGGAAGTCCTGACGTTCTGGACCTGGTGAAGACGCTCCAAAGATGGGCCTGCGGGAAAAAGGATGTCCTCTCCGGTCTCCGGCCCTTGGACGGTGAGGACCTAAAGATTTGGGCCACGTTCAGAAAATTAGGCTTGGACTCCGTTGCGTTGGCCGACGGGTGAGAGGACGCTCAGAACTGGCGAAACTTCAAATTCAGATGCCGCTGAGCCGATCCAGGCTTCCTCTCCCCCGCTGGGAAGGAAGGGGTGGGTGGGAGGGCGATTGTAGGTACAACCAGAAAGTCCATTTCTGGGTCAAAGAGGTGGATAGCGTGAAACCTCACAAGGCTCTTCTGGAGCACTGGCTTCCGGCATTGCCAGAGAAACGTTTCAACGTGAACGAACGGGCCTGGCGCCCACTGGCTCCGGGAGGGCTTCGGAGGGTGTTGCGTTAAATATAGAAGCCACCCGGGGGATGGATGACACTCATCTGGCAAACAGTGTCTCCTGCAGGCAGTTACTCCTCTGTGGACACTTAATAACTGGTCGAAGGGGGGAAAAGCCGAGACTGAGCTTGAACAGCCACAAACAGAGAGAAGAAAAGGTGCGCCGTGTAATATTTACAGGGCCTTCTTTTTTTGGCTGCCATCAAGAGGCGCTTCCCATCCCAGCCAGTCATTTGAAGCCAGGGTCCCATCCTCGCCACCGTCATTCCTGGATGTTCAGGAGGGGGATACGGCAGGCATTTAAATACGTACGCATATCAAAATGCCGTACTGACGATCCTGGCAAGATTTCCTTTTCTGGGCTATTTGGTCTCGTTTCGTGCTTTGGGAAAATCTCGCAGCTAGAGGAAAATCTGCAAATGCGCAAAGGCCTCAAAAGTAAGCCTGGCGATCCGTTTGGCCACCGCGTCTAAGCAGGCTACAAAACACGCCGTACGTTGAAACAGGACTCTGGCCCTGTGGTCCAGTTCCAATAAAGTTGGAATACTTTGAATAAGCCTCATTTGTTTCCAGATTTATGATTCTAAGACTCACCATTTTAAAGTGGATTACCCTGAGCGAAGGAACGTTGTGTTTGTAGGTGATTGTTCCGAAACATCTCTCTCCAGCGTTGAGCCCTTCAGGATTCGGAACGTTTTCCTTCTCTCGCTGGAGACCGAGAAGCAGAGGAGCTTGGAGAAGGGGGCCCTGCTGCAAGGGACTATTAAAGCAGGTTTTAAAAAATTAACACAAATGTGCACCTCGCAGAAACCTGAGGCTAATAATAGAACCCGCTCGGCTGTATTTGCACAATACGCTTGTCCCGGTTGACTCAATGAATCCAATTTTCAGGGTTGGCTTAGCGAACTTAGCCAGAGGGGCTGGGTTAGTACAGGTCAAGCTCAAATGCGGCCAACTGACCTGTCCCTAAAAGCGACATGACACACGGTCCCCACCAGAAAATAAAAGTTGAATTTTACCTTTTGCAAATACTAGAGAAATAACGCTGGAATCTTAAATCACGTGTAGGCTTTTCAATGACCGGGTGAAACTAGGGAGAACAAAGCAAAGTTGGCACTGTTAATTCTCCACAAGTGTATTTGAATTTATAGTAGGTTTCTCTTAGCACAGGTGTGCCTATTCACTGAAGATGGTACATTTGGCAGGCAGGATCAGACCCCCCCTGGGCACATTTCACTCAGAATAGGATGCTTGACCCCCAAAGTTTGTCCGCTGAAGACTCTTTGTAGTTCAGTATTTACTCAGAGGGAAACCCCAGTGGGTGGGATGGCCAATAGCTTTCTTTTCAGCAATAGGATAAGGTCGCAGTCCCCTTGGGATTTGTCTACCTGGTTGTGTGCAGCAGTGGTGCCACCAGAGACTTAGGCGCAGCCCGTTCCTCGCGTTTTCTTTTGTGAGGACGGTACTTACTTATGTGCAGTGGCTCAGGGCAAATCTGATTCTGTAATTCTCAGATATTAGGAGACTTTCCATTTGCAACAATCTTAAGAGCCAGACAGGAAGAGATGCAGGCCCTTTACAACTTTCTTGTTAGGTTGGCGGGTAGATTCTTATCACAGATGTGTGTTAACCAGTAAAAAAGAAAGTTTGGTAAAACTCAAGCATACATCTATTAGGTTTGACAGTGAAAACGATGCTGTGTTCCTACTGTTAATTATTTTTGCCTCCATCTTACAGGCATGGGTTTTAGTTGTTTCCCCTGCTATAAAAATAGGGTAAACAACTTTCAGCCCTAAATGGAACAGTATTACAAAATAGTCCTAACGAGGAATGCATAAGAAACAAGGTACTTTTATTTGGGGGAACCTTACCTCAGAGGCAAAAATACAAGGTTGGTTTTGGACACTCTTATCACATACAATAATTTAAGTGCATCAATCTCCCTGCCGGACTGCATCATGATCACCCCCAAATCTGATTGAAAACCGGCTTCCCTGTCAGTTCGGTGGTGGGGAAATAAAAACTTTGTAAATAGATATTTTATCACACTAATTTAATTATGCCTTATAATTTATTCCTGTGGGGCAAATCTAACATACTTTTAAAAAAAAGAGTATCCGGACCCTAGCTTTCAAACGTTATTAATTTTAACGTAGCCTCTTTTAAAATGCAAAACCTGACCAAAATCATATTTATTTATTTTATTTATTTTAATCCCATTTATATCCCGCCCTTCTCCGAAGACTCAGGGCGGCTTACAATTTAAGCACAAACCAATGTGCTTAGCAATAGCAATATGCATACATACATACATCGCTGTGTCTTGTCTGCCTGTATCAAAAGAATCTCATCTGGGAAAACAATAAAATCTCCTTTGTGAACGTGGACCAAAAAAAAAGAGAAATCTTTTAATGAATTGCAGTAATCAGGGAGGTTTTTTTTCTTCTTCTTCTCTTCTTCCTTTCTTGCCCTAGAGGAAAAAAAGAAAAAAAAATAAGCCACTCCCTTCTGAAGTATTTAAAGTTAGAGAGAGAGAGAGAGAAAAGGGGGGAGGAAATAAAACACCCCTATTCTTTCCCCCCCCTCTTGTGCTAGTAAAGCAACCATAAGCATACACCAAAGTCATGGGTCTGACTAGTATGGAACAAGTTAACCTTTAACAATTTTATGCTGATGTCATAACTGAGCATGAGTACTGATTAATCCAACCTTTTCTCTCTCTCCTCTCTCTCTCTCTCTTCCCCCCTCCCCGTAAAAAATATTTTTATTGAGGGAGGTGGGGGGGAGAGAGAGCCTAAGGAGAGGAGGGGAAAAAAAAAGAAAGAAATAATTTAGAGCAGCCATCTTTGTTTTATGCAGAAATCTTGTCAGGTTCCCCCCAGTGCCAGGAATGTCTAAATATTGTTCATGACCACAGATCTTGGGCGATTGAAAAGAAAATATCACCACAGCAAGAAGAGGGGGGGGGGGAAACCTGCCTTGATCCTGATTTATCTTTTCTTTTCTTATTATTTATTTTTCTTGGCTAATTTTTTTTGCCTTTTTTTAAAAAAAAATTGGAGCTGTTTTCTTTTTTCTTTTTGGAAAAGGAAGGGGGGGGGTATTTCTCTTTTTTTTTTTGGAACCCTAAGGAAGAGGGGGTTAAAATTAAGCCAGCCATTTTGGGCACACACATATATATATATATGTGTGTATATATATATCTATATTTCCCCTCTTCCTTTCATTTTTCTATGGGGGGCCCGTTTATTTTTTACCTCGCGGGGGGGCCCCGCTTTTAAAAATAATTTACAGGCGGCCATTTTTGTTGCTTTTTTTTTTTTTTGCTCGGGTGGCAAAATATGATCCTCGACTCCCCACCTCAGAAGTGAGACCCGGTTTTGTTTTTTTAAAAAAAAAATTCTTTTTTTTCCCCTGGCGCCCCCCCTTACCCTCCCCCATTTTTTAAAAAATATTTTTTTCTAACCCCCTCCCCCCCAAAAAAGAGGGGGGGGGAGAAGAACAAGATCTGAGGAGAAACCTTGCCCAGAAAAGGAGGAAGAAGAAAGAAAGAAGAAAAGTTGTGAGGGAAAAGAAGAAGGAAGAAGAGTCCCGGCCATCGCATGGGACTTTCTCCTCGGCCCCCCCCCTCCCCACCAATTCCACACACGCCCACCGCCCCCCCCTCCTTTTTTGGCGGATTTTTGTCTTTTTTTTGTCTTTTTTTTTTGAAGGCGGGGGGATGGTCTGAGGGGGGGCGCTTTTGAGGGAGCGCGAGAGGCGGGCAAGGGGGGCCGCCGCCGCCGACCCCCCCCCTCCGCCCGTCGGTGTTCCCCCACCCATCCGCCACCCCCTACCCCCCCCTCCTCCTCCTCCTCCGGCACCACCATGGCTTCCCCTCTGAGGGAGGACGAGGAAGAGGAGGAGGAGATGGTGGTGTCCGAGCCGGAGGGGGAGGAAGACGAAGAAGAGGAGGAGGAGGAGGAGGAAGAGGAGGAGGAGGAAGAGGACGACGACGAAGAAGCCGCCGCCGCCGCCGCCGCTAGGAACGACAGCCCGGGCGACATCTTCCCGCCCGCCGTCGCCTCAGTCGCCTCAGCAGCAGCAGCCGCCGCCGCCGCCGCAGCCGCAGCAGCAGCTCAGGCGGCGGCTGCCCCGCTGACCCCCGTCGCCTCAGCCGCCGCCTCCTCCACGCCGCCCGCCGGAGGGACCCGGCCGCCGCCAGGTAAACAACCGGCCATTTCGAGCCCCCCCCTCCTTCTCTTTTCCCCCGCCGCCCCCCCCCCGCGTGAGGGAAAAGAACGTGAGGGAAAAGAGCCGAGGGAGGGGGGCTGCCCCCCCCTCCGACCCCCCGCGCGCGCGAAGGGAGGAGGGAGGGAGGCAGGGAGGGAGGGGCGGGGCGGCTGTTGGTAAACAAGCAACGGTTTTCGAACGCCGCGGGGCCGGACGGGATGCCCGCGCGCCGAGGGGGGACCCCCGCCCCCCGCGCGCCGGACAATCTCCCCCCCCCGCCCTCTCCAGCCCCGCCCTCTCTCTCTCTCTCTCTCTCTCTCTCCCGCCCTTCTTTCTACCTCGCTCCCCTCCCCCCGCCGCCGCCCCCCCCCCCGCGGCTGGGTTCCCGGAACAGCCTCTGGTTGCCTCAACCCCCCCCCTCGCCTCCGATTCTGATGATTCTGTCTGCCCCCGCCCCCCCCCCACCTGTCGGGGGTGGGTGGGTCCTCGCGAGGCCAGCTAGACGGACGCCCCTTCCCGCCAGGCGGCGGGAGGACAGTCCCTTTCGGGGGCCTGAGGGGGAGGGGAGCGTCTGGGAGGGAGGGGAGGGGGGAGAGGGGGGTCTGTGAGGAAAGTCGTTGACCTCCCCCCTCAGGGGTTGGGTGAGGGAGGGGATGGGGAGAGGGGATCATTGACCCCCCCCCCGGTGTCTGTTGGGGGAGGGGAGGGCAGGGGGAGAGGGTCTGTGAGGAAAGGGAGAGGGGATCATTGACCCCCTCCCCTCAGAGGTTCTGTGAGGGAGAGGAGGGGGAGGGGATGAGGAGAGGGGATCATTGACCCCCCCAGTGTGTCTGTTGGGGAGAGGAGGGGCAGAGGGGATCATTGACCCCCCCCCAGGATGTCTGTTGGGGAGGGGAGGGGGAGAGGGGGTCTGTGAGGAAAGGGAGAGGGGATCATTGACCCCCCCCCAGGGGTTCTGTGAGGGAGAGGAGGGGGAGGGGAGGGGGAGAGGGGATCCTTGACCCCCCCAGGATGTCTTAGGGGAGGGGAGGGCAGGGGGAGAGGGTCTGTGAGGAAAGGGAGAGGGGATCATTGACCCCCCCTCAGGGGTTCTGTGAGGGAGGGGAGGGGGAGGGGATGAGGAGAGGGGATCATTGACCCCCCCAGTGTGTCTGTTGGGGAGAGGAGGGGCAGAGGGGATCATTGACCCCCCCCAGGATGTCTGTTGGGGGAGGGCAGGGGGAGAGGGGGTCTGTGAGGAAAGGGAGAGGGGATCATTGACCCCCCCCTCAGGGGTTCTGTGAGGGAGAGGAGGGGGAGGGGAGGGGCAGAGGGGATCATTGACCCCCCCAGTATGTCTGTTGGGGAGGGGAGGGGGAGAGGGGATCCTTGACCCCCCCAGGGTGTCTGTTGGGGGAGGGGAGGGCAGGGGGAGAGGGTCTGTGAGGAAAGGGAGAGGGGATCATTGACCCCCCCTCAGGGGTTCTGTGAGGGAGAGGAGGGGGAGGGGAGGGGCAGAGGGGATCATTGACCCCCCCAGGATGTCTGTTGGGGAGGGGAGGGGGAGAGGGGATCCTTGACCCCCCCAGGGTGTCTGTTGGGGGAGGGGAGGGCAGGGGGAGAGGGGGTCTGTGAGGAAAGGGAGAGGGGATCATTGACCCCCCCCTCAGGGGTTCTGTGAGGGAGAGGAGGGGGAGGGGAGGGGGAGAGGGGATCCTTGACCCCCCCAGGATGTCTTGGGGGAGGGGAGGGCAGGGGGAGAGGGGGTCTGTGAGGAAAGGGAGAGGGGATCATTGACCCCCTCCCCTCAGGGGTTGTGTGAGGGAGGGGAGGGGGAGGGGATGAGGAGAGGGGATCATTGCCCCCCCTCTGGTCCACTCCCAGTGTCTCTGGGTCCATCTCCATTGAGGGGTGGGGGGAAAAAGAGGGAGCGCTTGGGGGTGTCTGGGACTCCATCTCCTGGTGGGGAGGGCTCTCATTGACGGTGGGGAAAGAGGGTATAAGTAGAAAAGGGGGTGGCTGGGCACTTTGAGGGGGGCCAGAGGAGGGAGGGAGGGCCCTGGGCCTGCTAGGGGGTGAGGGCTGAAGTGGCCTCTGAGGGAAGAGGGAGAGGGGATGACTGCCCTCCTGCCCCCCCCAAAGCGTCTTCTGGGCCCGTGTGGAGATGGCGCCCATGTGGAGATGGCGCCATTTGTGAGACGGGAGATAAAGGGGTCACTTGGAGAGGTATGAGTAGAAAAGGGGGTGCCGGGGTGACTGGGCGCTTGCGAGGCCTGTTTTGACACCTCATAGGAAGGAGGGATGTCAGGGTAGGGTGGGGTGGGGGTGAGGCTGTCTTTGAGGGAGGGGCGTTTGAGGGGATCGTTGCCCCCCCCCGTTCACGGTGTCTGGCGGGCCGTCTCCCCGATGGGGAGGGCTCCCATTCTGGGATGGGGGGAGGGAAATGGGTCGCTCAGGGGTGTGTATAAAGGGCCTGGTAGGGATGGCTCCCGTTGGAGGACGGGGTTGGCCATCCATGGCGGGAAAGGAGGTGTCACCTGGGGGTGTATAATTAGGAAAGGGGGTGCTGGAGTGAAGGGATGGCTGCACGCTGGAGGGATCCTACTTACGGGATGCGGGCTGGAATTGTGGAGGGTGAGCAAGGTGCTTAGAAGAGAGGGATCTTGTGGGCCAACTTGGCCAGGCTTCCCTTGACCAGGGCTGCCTGTCCAGCCTCTTCCTTGCCAGTCCTGGAGATTTAAGGGCTCTGGCCAAGAGTTTGCAGTGACCATAGACACTAGAGGGAGAGTTCTCGGATCAAAACCCCAGATAAAAGTGAATAAAAACCTACCACCCATACAGGTGTGTAACCGGCCTAGAAGGCCTAATAGGCGTCTGAATCCAATTCACACGAACAGTTTGGTACAAGATTTGGCCAATAAAATAAAATTAAAAAAAATCCTACGGGCCATCGGGCATCAGAAGGCAAGCCCGTCTGTTGCTTGGAATAAATGAGCATGCCAAACGGAAAGATTTGAGAGGTTTAGAGCCAAATAGGCAACGCCAGGCCAAACATCACTTTAAAAAAAACCCTCATGAAAATAAAGACCCTTCTAAAACTTTTAAAGGCTGCATTTTTCCCCCAAAGTCGTGTTTGGGTAACTATTTCACCTGTGAAAAGAAGGGAAAGGGAAAATTAATGGACACTTGTTTAGACAGTGTTAAAAGGGACTTCTAAGGTTATTAAATATTATACAGATAGTGTCTTCCCTGCAGATATTTATCAGGAAAGCTTATTTCTTGCCTCTGGTTTTAAAAGTAAACTTTCATGAGAAGCAAAGTAGTTTTCTGTCAATCTGGGTGTGTACTTGGATTCACGTTGGCCAAGGCGGCTGGGAATTCTGAGTTGGGTCCCCCCTCCCCGTAGGAAAGGCTGATCCAACTACAGGTAGTCCTCCACTTATGATCACAGTTGTTAAGTGAAGCACTGCACTTGTTAAGTTAGTAACACAGCTGTGAAGTGAATCCGCTTGCTTTTGACCTGACTTGTCAGAAGGTCGCAAAAGGGGGAGATCATGTGACCCCGGGACACTGCAACCGTCATAAATACGAGTCGGTTGGCAGGTGTCCGAATTTTGATCAGATGACTGATATGCTGCAACGGGGTCGTGTGAAAAATGGCCACGGGTCGCCTTTTTAAAGCGCTGTTGTAACCTCAGTCACTAAACAAATGATTGTTAAGTCAAGGGCTACCAGTACTGGGAAATGTCCTTTATTATTTGCCTGCCTGCAATGGTTTTGTTACCATCACGGATAGACAGGGACGTTCTCTTTTTTAAAAAAATTAATAAATAACGCATGGTTAACTTACAGAAATTGCGTCCCTGCATTTTGTCGGCTGGTTGTTTAGCTGATGGTTACAAAAGTCACTGGGGTAGCTTTTCTGATTACAGCCTCGTTGAAGGCTAGTGCCTTGATTTCTTATCAGTCTGGGTAACGTCGGATGTGCCAGACAACAAGCTGATTTAATTATCTCTAAATTGATGGGCTCTTCCCACGTGGCTTTATCCGCATCTGTGACTGGCACCCCCCACCATATGAGGGGCTATTCCAAAGAGGAAAAATGGATGCTCCTTAAGCCTCCCTCTCGTTTGTCGTGCCTTTGATTTAATGGTGGACCCTCGGTCAATAATTCTCCGTGTTAGGGAATTGGAGGTATCCCTTAGGCTTAGGAGAAAATGTTCCGTAGCCCCGTTAGTCCCTTTTTTCCTTGGATTGTTGGGTCATGGCTGACTATGAAAGAAAGCCTGCTATCAAAACTTTGAAAAAAAAATAGCAAATAAAAATCTCGCCAGCCTTCCTTATTTAGCAGTAGATCTTTTGTGACCAAGTCGGTGTTGCTTGAGGCCTGGGTGGCAGGACCTCCTGGTTGGTGACGTTTCCCTTTTGTAATCCCCTCTTGTTTTTTATTCTCTGGGGTGAAAACAGCAACTCTAATATAAAGTCCTATCGCAAAATCCGAGCGGATAAAAAAAACAACAACCCAGCTCGTAAACTAGATAACGGTTTCTGTAACCGACGGGATGAATCCGTTGGGCCCTCATTACCCTGCAGCGTATCGGGCTTGCTTGTTCGCCATGCTCACGACTCTGGGTTTTTAGCCGCCGATTGCTGTAGAAGCGAATAATAAAATACAAACATTTATATTTTGGCCTTATTAAAAAAGAGAGAAAGAGAGAGAGAGAAAAAAAACCTCCGTCCTTTGATCGTGTTTATCAGGGCGTCTTAAGTGGGCTGCCTCTAGGGAGGTGGCGTTAACTGTGATTATTGGTGAGACCACTCCAAGCACAAGGACTGAACGTGTAGGGAGATAACACATAAGCCATAAGTAGGGATATGTTAGACTAAACCGTAGGAGAGAAGCTAAAACCGGGGGGGGGGGGGGGGCGGATTTTGGCTCTCTCAGGAGCAAAAGGAAAAAGGGGGGCTCCTGCTTAGAGAAGATGGAAAAGATAGGGATGGGCGATCAGAGCTTTTCGGCCTCAGCTGAACAGCTGACCCAAGGAGGGGAGGGCAACCTCTAGTCAATAAAGAGAGCATTAAGGGCTGTTTGGCTAGCAGGGCATAGCTTTTATGTGTCCGGAAGGAACTTGCCGATCCCAATCCCTGTGTTTTATGGGGAATCACGGGAGCGGGCCTAGCATCAGAGGATTAGATGGGGCAGTTCCCATTTCCCACCTGTCGTAACTTTGTACAGTCACTAAAGGAACTTGCGTTAAGTTGGAAGTGTCGAGTGCGGTGCACACTGCTGTCCCAGGTTCCTTGCTCTCTTCAGCATCTCTCTCAACAGCTTGGATAAGGAGTTGGAAAATTCCAAATTTTCAGACCATACGAACTGGGTGTGGTGGGTGGGTGGGTGGGTGGGTGGCGGGAAGGGTAACAAGCCGAGGAGCACGTTCCCATTTGGGAAAAATCTTAGCAAGGAGTAATAATTGTGGAAATCCAGCAAGATGCCTGTTTTTTGTTTTTTTTTTAAACAGGGGCCGATGTAAAGCCCTACGTTTACACCAAAAGTTTACAAAAACAGATCTGGCGTGCACAGTGAGTTTGGGCATCTGATCTTTTTTTTTTTTTTTTAATTAACAGAACGCGGCCGATAGAGACTTCTGCACACGAAGTTCTTCACATTTTTTTCCCCCTTCAGTTTAGGAAAGCAAAAAAAAAAGCTACACTCAAGCCTGTAATCTCTTGACGCTGCGCTAGCGTATTCGGAAAGAATTAAAATACCTGGTTTTTGTGGCACCAGGGGCTCTGTGAGTTTGCCCCCCATTGTTTTTCCCCCTGTGGGGGGGGCAAGAGGTCTCATCTGCTAAGCACCAAGGCCTGATTTGGTCTCCGTATTGTGAGAACAAACAGGCCTGGTTCCTGGGAAGCCAGGAGAGGCGATGATATATTTGTTTGCTTTCTCTCCTGCTTTGTGTTCAGAAGCTCGTGGGGTGCACTTGATGTTCCTTCCTCCCGTTTTCCCCGTCAACAACAACCTTGTGAAGTAGGTTGGGGATGAGAGTGAGCCCGTGATTTACCCCCAAAGTCACCCAGCAAACTTACAAAATTGAGGGGCAGCTTGAGCCTGCGTCTCCCCGGTGCTACTCCGTCACCTTAATCCAGGGGTCTTCAAACTTGGCCCTTTGATGACTTGTGGACTTCAACTCCCAGAATTCCTCAGCCAGCATGAGGGAACTATGACCCCTTTGTGACTTGTGGACTTCAATGCCCAGAATTCCTCAGCTGGCGTGCCTGGCTGAGGAATTCTGGGAGTTGAAGTCCACAAGCAGGGGTCTTCAAACTTGGCCCTTTGATGACTTTGACTTCAACTTCCAGAATTCCTCAGCCAGCCTGCCTGGCTGAGGAATTCTGGGAGTTGAAGTCCACAAGGTATCAAAGGGCCAGGTTTGAAGACCCCTGGATTAATCCTACATCACGGAGGTCAGAATGGGATCTTGGGGCTTTTGATTTAGCCCAAAGCTGCATTTTATAATCTCCAAGGGAGGAGATTATTTTAAAACCGGGTCTGCTGCAACTGCAGCCCGCGTGCCGGCTTCGTCCTGGAAATGTCTTGGTTTATTTAACCGATTTTTAAGCTGCCTCACCGGTGTCCGATCCGGCGGCAAAACGCCGAGGGTGCAGAAATGTGCAGATTGCGGTGGCTAAAACTTTTTGTTTTTCCCGTTCGACATAGCTGAAAGCAGATTTAGCTTGGAAAGGCTCTTGGGCTCTTGAGGAAGAAGGGAGTGGTAGAGGTAAGAAAGGAAGAGTGAGAGAGAAAAAGGAAGGGGAAGAGGAGGGGAGTTGAGTTGAGTTCAGGCGGTGCTCCGGCAACGGCAAATTAGAGCAGGGCCTGCTTAGTGAAAAAGGGCATCCTATGCTCAGGATGGCACTTGGCAAGAAGGAAAGTGCGTCCCTCCATTGCACGAGGGGAGAAAGAAGCAGGAGCCAGGCCCCCAGTTCAAATGGTGCCCACCGCAGTTTGACTCACTGGAGAAGAGCCTAACGCTGGGAAAGATTGAGGGCAAGAGAAGAAGGGGACGACAGAGAAGGAGGTGGCTGGATGGAGTCACTGAAGCAGGAGGTGTGAGCTTAAATGGACTCCGGAAGATGGTAGAGGACAGGAAGGCCTGGAGGAACGTTGTCCATGGGGTCGCGATGGGTTGGAGATGACTTCGCAGCTAACAACAACATCATCTATCTATTTGTCTATCTATCCAACCATCCATCCATCATCTCTCCCTCTACCTATGTGTCTCTTTTTCTATCTGTCTGTCTGTCTATCCATCCATCCATGCATCCATCCATCTTCCCTCTACTTTATGTATCTATATATGTATCTATCATCTATCTTGAGCCTAAATGGACTCCAGAAGATGGTGGAGGACAGGAAGGCCTGGAGGAACGTGGTCCATGGGGTCGCGATGGGTCAGACACAAGACTTCGCAGCTAACAACAACAACAACAACAGTTTGAAAAAGCGGCAGGAAAGGCTTAAAAAAAAAACACATGGCCTGGGCTCCGATTTTTTCCCCCCCAAAAAAACTTCTGCTTGAGGCTGACTCGCTCCGGCCCCTCTTTTCCTCTCCGTGGTGTCAATTCCTTCCTTCCTCCTTGGCAGTGCCCAGAGGCCTGTCAGTCCCGGCGCCCTGACCTGGCTCGGTTTGTAAGAAGGGCAGGGTTTGCAGCCGGCCGGCGGTTCCAGCAGGGCTCTTTGCCAGCTGATGCTCTTGTGGTCTGGTAGCCGGCTGGAAGACACATACACACCCACCCTCACTCCTGTTCTCGGCAACAGGCTGGAGTTGACAGCTGGCCGTCAAGCTCCTTTGGAAAGCCCATCGGCTGCTCCCCTCGCCTCTCTTCCTCCGTTCAGCCGTGGTGGAGGAGAAGAAGGCGCAGAGTTTAGAAAAAGCCGAGCTTGGCTTTTCACACACACACACACACACACACACACACAGGGAGGGGGGGGGAAGGGCAATTTTTGCGGGACCGAATGGCCCCAAACTCAGCCTCCCCACGAATCTTTCCTCGTCTCACCAAATATACTTTTTTTTTTTAAAAAAAAATTCTTCTTCTCCTTGCCACTCCCTTCCCCCGCCTAACCGTATTATGCCCGTGATTAAAGATTTCTCACTAATGGAAATGGCTGTTATTCCCTCCGCCATTAACCGACGCAGATGAAAAGGCGCTGTTCTTTTATGACTATGATTATTTTTGCTTTTTCAGATGGCTTGCCTGGTTTGCTTTCTTTTTTTTTCTTTTTTTTTCCTTTCCTCTCCCCCCCCCCCTCTCTTTTTTTTCTTCTTCTTCCTTTTCGGTATTAACTTAAAACGCATAAAAAAATATGCTGTTTGTCTAAGTAGGCTTGGTCTGTTATAATTTGCAATTATGGCTACTCATCTGCATTCTTTCTCTTGCTCTCCCCCTCCCCCCCTCTCCCTCTCTCTCTCTCCCCCCTCCCCTTCCCATTTCCTCCCCAAATCCTTTGTTAGCTTTATATAATATATATTTTCAAGGTAGGGAGTAGAAATATCACGTGTGTGGAAAATTCTAGTTGATTGCCTGCCAAATATAAGAATCTTCTGCGCATGTGTGCCAATATTATGATTAGAAATGGGGGGGGCAGAGAGAGAGAGAGGCAGGGGGAACAAGAAAGCGTGGAAGAAGTAGGCAGGAAAAAAAAAGATTGATAGATGAATTAGAAATTGACAAGAGTTGTGGGGGAGGGGGTGTCTGGTAAAAACCCTATCCTGATGTATTTCGGGGCCCCCCCTTCTGCTATTTGTCAATTCCATCCCATCAGAAGCGGAAGGAAGGTGGCGTTGTTAAGAGGGAAATGCAACAAGGTGAAGCTGCTTGGAGGATTCAGAGATAAATGTTGTATTGGGTTGGGCCAGATGCAAAATGTAATTGTGTGTGCCCGCGTGTGTGCTTGTGTGTGTGTGTGCGCGTGCGGAGGGAGGGGATGGGATGGGAAGTGGATGATGGTGGTGGGGTGGAATGTCATTCTTGCACTCCTATTTCATGAAGTTTAATGGGGGTGGTTGTGGTTGTGTTGTAACTGGAGTGGAATCGAAAAGGGGGGTGACAACCTTCGATTTATCTGCAAGATGCTTTGTTGTGTGTGTGTGTGTGTGTATGTGTGTGTGTTTGGGGGGGGGTTTACAGCACAATAACACTTGGTTGGCTGAGCGGGTGAGCAAGGATTGTATTGTAAAGGCTTTCCATGCTTCCTCCCTCACCCCCCCCCACCCCATTTTGAAAAGGTGCCCGCAATGGAGCATGAGCTCCTTGGTGTGGGTTAAGCCTGCCTTACACCTGCTTTTAATTGGGGTGGGGTGGGGGGTCTGCGAGGAAAGAGAGGGGTTTTCTTTCTCTTTCCCCCCCCCCAATCGCGAATGGAGAGGCAAGGGGAGCCCCGGGCTGTACGAATTGACAAAGAGGAGGAGGAGGAGTGAGGGGGTGTGCGTGTGTGTGTGGGGGGGAGGGAGGACAGGCCTGAAATAGGACGAGGGGATTGGGCACACGATGTCAGCGCAGGCCCGATTTAGCCTCCGGGGTCTTATTTTAGAGTCTGGCACGGGTTCTCAACGGAGGCAGGCCGGGGCTGGCAGAAGCGACCGCTGGGCATGAATGCAAAAGGACCCTGTCGGATTGGCACCTGCCCTGGGGCTGCCCCCTTTACCCTCCACGGGCGGGACGGCCTTCCCTCCCCGCTGCCACACAGGCCAGGCTCCTTCCCCGTTTGTCGGTTTAATCTTTTGACCCGCGGGGACTCCCCCCATCTCCCCCCAAAACCCCGCGGGAGCGCAGGAGGGCACTTTAGCTTCCCGCCACCCCCGTTTAGCCTGCGAGACCTCTTTGGCGGAGCGGCTTGGCGCGGGGAGCCAATTAGTGCCAGCTGTGATTTATACAGGAGCTTATGTCCTGTGGCTTAGGGAGGCGGGGTGTGTGTGTGTGTGTGTTTGTCTGTGTCTGTGTCTGTGTGAAAGGCAAAGGCAGCGGGCGGGGGAGTAGGGCACCGGCGGGCAAGGGGCAAGACCAGCTCACCTTTCCTCCCCCCCCACCCACTCCCCTCGACAAGACATTTGCGTTGTAGGTCATCCGGCAGACACACTGATGGCCTGTCGCGTTGGAGGCTTTCCTCTTGCGGTTCCTGTGCTGCCGTGTTGACAGCGGTTCCCCCCCCTCCTCTCCCCGTCTGGGCTGGGACTCCATTCATCACTGCCAATTGCAGGCATTCATCTGGAAAAGCTCTCCTAGGCCGCCCGCCTGGGCCAAATCCAGCATTAAGCACCGCACGGCGTGACCGAGGTGGCCACAGCGCCAGAAACTGGCGTCGTCTCGGGTGACTTTGCGAATCTTTGGGTAGGAAACGGCTCCCGCCTTTGAAAACTGCGCCTAACGATGGGAAGTCCGTTTGGGGGTGCTTTTTGGGGGGGGAGGAGTGGGGGGGCAGGGAGGGAGGGACTTGGCAGCCTCGAGGTCTTGATCCTTGCCGCGATCCGCTGTAAAGTGGGGACCCTGCCCTTCCGACGCCATTGGATCGGGCAGCTGCCGAACTGGGCTCATTTTTGGCTCCAAAGTGTGTGTGTGTGTGTGTCGGGGGGGGGGGGTCATAGTTCAGGGAGAAATATTCGGCTTGGCAGAAGTGGTGGCGGTCCTCGATTTACAACAGCTCGTTTAGCGACCGAAGCTACAACGGCGCCGAAAAAAACTGACTTAACGACCGTTTTTCATACTTAAAAGGCCGTCGCGGCATCCCACAGTCATGGGGATGAAAAATTCAGAGGCTGGGCAACTGACTCGTATTTGTGACGGTCGCAGGGGGTCAGGTGATCCCCTTCTGGCAAGCAAAGGTTCAGTTCACAACTGCATTACTAACTTAACAACTGTGGCAAGAAAGTCGTAAACTGGGGCCAAATTCACTTAACAGCCGCCTTGCTGAGCCAGGGACATTTTTGACGCCAGTGTGGTGGCAAGTGGAGAACTCCTTGTATTTTTACGTCAAAAAGATAACGTTTAGTACCAGGCGGCACAGTGGGAACAGAGCAGCACCAACGGTGGTGGGCGGTGTCTCACGTTGCTGATATTCAGTGCCGAACTTTGGGGGGTCACGATCCCCAATATTTGGGGGCTGCAGGAGAAAGCAAAAGCGGTTCGGGTCCAGATTGAAGGAACTGGCAAGGCAATTTTAAGATGCTAAATAGTTGGGACACAAAAGGTTCGCCCTTCCCGGGATGTAACTTTCTGGGTGTTAAGATCTGTTGTAAATTCTCCTTTAGGCTCCCTCGATGGAGTAGAGATGAGGGGGGACCCTTGTCCGCGTTTGCCGATTGCAGAATGCCTCCCTCGGAAATTAACCTCGGGCTTTGCTTCCTTTAAATGCTGGATCAGGGCTTTTCCAAACTTGGCCGCTTTTAAGACTCGTGGACTTCAACTCCCAGAATTCTCCAGCCAGCATGGAGGAATTCTGGGAGTTGAAGTCCACACAAGTCTTAACGCGGCCAAGTTTGGAAGACCCCCCCCCCCACTCTTCTAGATAAAGGTTTACCTAGTAATTTTATATAAGAGCTACATGGTAGGCAGTCCTCGACTTCTGATTGTTTAATGAACATTCCTGCTTATGCCTCAGAAAGGATGGTGAATGCTGGTGTAGCATTTTTTGTCCTTAAAATGACACACACACCCCGACATGACCCATTTTGGGGGCTTGGCAACTGGTTCACACTTATGACTTTGGCAGCATTCCCACAGCCACACGAACTGCAATTTGTGATCTTGTTTGCCAGTTTTCTGACAAAAAAAAGCCCAAGGTTCACGCTTACGCCCATATGATTGGCTTCACAACTGCGTGATTCGAGTTTATTCCAAATTTATTTATTCTGATTTATTCGTTCCCTTAGCGGCCTCTGTAAAAATGGGTCCGGTCACACCTTATGCCTTTGTGGTGACTTAACGACCGGACCTCCTGTCCCACCTGCGGTCGTAAGTCAAGGATCTACCTATAGAGGGGGGAAAAATATACTGGACGACGTGCAGTGGGGACGAGGGATCGTATTTCTCCTGCTCTTTTATGTCGTATTCCCCACAGGTGGGGAATTAGCACAGTATCGGAGCTCGTAGTAATTTATTCTGTGTTCCAGCTTAACGTGGGAGATCTGCAGGAATGTGACCAGCCACTTATGAGTCTCAAGTTAGTCCCTGGCTTTAAATCATTTAGGTAAATTAAATACAGCGTGATCTCAATCTTGGCGGCTGGAAGATGGGTTGACTTCAGCTCCCAGAATTTCCCAGCCAGCCTTCAAAAGCCGCTCGGCAACTGCCTTGTTTAGCAATGAAAATGTCGGGCTGGATTGTGGCCATCAGCCGAGGGCTACCTGTACATGTCTGTGGAGATTCTCCATCATCCAGATCCTGGCAGCCCAAAGATGCTTTTTTTTTTGAAGAGGCAACTGGACTTCTGTTGTTTTTCTTTTGAAGAGGTTTCGCTTCTCATCCTGGAAGCTTCCTCAGGTTCTGACTGGACGGTGGGGGAAGGGAAGGATTTATCCTCCTTGCAGACAGCTGATCATTTGCCTTCTTTTAGGGCAGGGGTGTCAAACTCAATTTCATTGAGGGCCGCATCAGCATTGCGGTTGCCCTCAGGGGGCCGGGTGGGTATTGCCAGGGTGGGTGTGGCCTATTGGGTGGGCGTGGCTAGAGTGTGTATGGCCTACTGGGTGGGCGTGGCCAGCTCTACATCGTTGGCATCAAGGGTGCCTATGGGGGCCTGGGCAGGAGTGGGACAGATCTGGGGGTCTCTGGCGGGAGGAGGGTCTCTGGGCCAGGGCCAAGGCAGTGGGGGCCGTTCCCTCACTGTTTCCAGGATGGCTTCGCGGGCCACATGAAACCACTTCGCGGGCCGGATCCGGCCCCCGGGCCTTGTGTTTGACATGTCTGTTTTAGGGGGTCGTTGAGGCCACTTGGAGGTTTGTCTGTGTCCTCAGTTGTCCCAAAGGTGCTTTTTTCAAGAGGCAACTGGACTTCCGTTGTTTTCCTTTTGAAGAGGTTTCGCTTCTCATCCCGGAAGGTTCTTCAGCTTCTGACTGAATAACGCGGAGGAGGATGAAAGGATTTATATTCCTTGCAGTCCTCCTATAAACATAAATCCTTCCGTTCTCCAGCATTCCTCCAGAACTGAAGAAGCTTCTTGGAATGAGAAGCAAAACCTCTTCAAGGAAATGCAAAGAAAATCCAGTTGCTTTTTGAAAAAAAAAGCCCCTTTGGGGCTATCTGTACAGTAACTCAATCCCAAGCTTGTCTGGACTGGGAAAGGAGAAGGGGAGGGTAGAACTAAAGAGAACGTGACTTCAATAATCTAGGTTTATTTACAGGAAGTCCTCGACTTACAACAGTTCATTTACTGACCATTCAAAGTAACAACGGCACTGGGAAAAGCGACTTACAATCGTTTTGCACACTTAACGGCCGTCGCGGCATCCCCGTGGTCACGTGATCAAAATTCAGATGCTTGGCCACTGCTTCTTGTTTACGACGGTGGTCATGAGATCCCTCTTGGCGACCTTCCGGCAAGCCAAGTCAATTGGGGAAGGCAGATTCGCTTAACAGCCAGGTTACTAACTTAACCACTGCAGTGATTCACTTAAACCACTGTGGTAAGATGGCTCGAGACTCAACAAGTGTCTCACTCAGTGACGTAAATGTTGGGCTCAGTCGTAAGTCGAGGACTTCCTGTATTTCCAACGGATTGAAGCAGCGCCTGTGTCATTCCTGGGGGTCGTGAACTCGGCACTCGGCTTTTAATAGTGTCCGCTGGCTATGCTGTCTTTGAACCTCACCTTGTTCTAGACCAGGGGTCTTCCAACTTGGCCGTTTGATGGCTTGTAGACTTCAACTCCCAGAATTCCTCAGCCAGGCACGCCGGCTGAGGAATTCTGGGAGTTGAAGTCCACAAGTCACCAAAGGGCCAAGTTGGAAGACCCCAGCTTGTGGACTTCAGCTCCCAGAATTCCTCAGCCAGGCACGCCGGCTGAGGAATTCTGGGAGTTGAAGTCCACAAGTCGCCAAAGGGCCAAGTTGGAAGACCCCAGCTTGTGGACTTCAGCTTGAATGAAGGCCTAAACGTTTCGCAGCAAGTCCCGGGTGCGACCTAGCGCTTGAATACATTTAGTAATCGCCGTTGTAAAAGAGGCCGGGCCCCCGAATGGCTACGGTCGGCTATCCTGTAAGGGTTATGGCCGAGCAGGATCTTGAACCTGAACGGGGAGAGTGTCCCTATTTAGAATTGAGAACCTTGGACCCTTGGGGCTGGAAGGGAACCTCGGAGGTCCTCCAGTCCAACCCCCTACGCGACCCCTGGCGGCGAGACGTCCCACTGATTCCTTAATGGAATAACAGCGTCGGAAGGGACCTCCGACGCTGTTACCCAAGCCGGAGGCCCTAGATACCATTTCAGACCATGTCTTCTTGAAAACCATCGGTGATGGAGCCTCCACCGCTTCTGGAGGTGACATCCACCGGTTGATTTCTTCTCACAGAGGGGTTTTTGTATCCTCTCTCTCTCTCTCTCTCTCTCTCTCTCTCTCTCTCTCTCTGACCCCACGTTGTCTGAAGGTGTTGGGCTTAATCCTGGGTTTTCCCCCCCGAACCGGTTTGACTTCAGGTCAAAAAAAAAAAAAAAGCCACCCCTAGCGTCTCCGCTTGTTGGAAACTCGGTTTTGTGAATTGGGTGACAGCGGGACACCTGCGTGCTTGCGCTTCTAATTTGGGGAGAAACTTTTTCTGGGAATGTCGACACTTTGGGCTGGCTGATTCACACACAGACACACACACACACAGACACAGAGACACACACACCCCAATTCATCACTGCCGGGTTAACGGCGAGAGCCTCTTCCATCTCTTTCCCGGCCCCGCTTTGTCAGGCGAGGCAAGAGAAATCGGCCGACGGGGCTCTCTGGAGCCTCTAATTACGGCGGAGGTAGCTGTCCTGTGATATTAATGAGTGGGGGGTGGTGGCCGTGCCGGGGGGGGGGCTCCCTTCCTCTTGTGCCTGCGGAGGGAGAGCGGGAGGTTAAAACCAGTGGAGAAAAGCCGGGGGGGGGGATTAATGGCCTCTCCTGCGTCTTTAATACGGCGGAAGTGATTTCCGTGGCAGTTAGGTGGAGTTGCTTCTGATTTACAACAAGGGTGAATGAGAGGGGAGTTGGCCCGGGTGACTCTTATTAAGGAGTTATGTTTGGTTGCTACACCTGCAGCATAAAAGGACCACCACCAGCACCGCCTCCACGGCTTGCCATTCTCACACTTCCGCTGGCCTTGGGAAATTGGAAGCCTCACACACACACACACACACACACACACAGCCGCCTTTTATAGGGATCGTGGTGTTGCTAAGTACCTTCCTTCCTTCCTTCCTTCCTTCCTTCCTTCCTTCCTTCCTTCCTTTCTTCCTTCTAGCACCGATGATGTTCCCTAGTTGGGTCATGAAACATCTGCAAGGAAACCGCCCAGCTCAGAGACCACCAAGGACCCCGCAGTCTCTTTCTTTCTTTCTTTCTTTCTTTCTTTCTTTCTTTCTTTCTTTCTTTCTTTCTTTCTTTCTTTCTTTCTTTCTTTCTTTCTTTCTTTCTTTCTTTCTTTCTTTCTTTCTTTCTTTCTTTCTTTCTTTCTTTCTTTCTTTCTTTCTTTCTTTCTTTCTTTCTTTCTTTCTTTCTTTCTTCACCAGTACTTCTGGAAGAGGTTTTGGCACACTCTGCTTATAATAAGCCAAGGAGAGGTAGGAGAAAGAGCCCGGGGTCTCCTCCAAGCCCGACAGTTGAGACTAAAAAGAATCGTCAAAAGCGAGAAATAATTGAACTTGTCTGAATTGGGCCGACGATGGCAGGATTCAAATGGAAGACAGTCCTCGGAAGTTCAAGGTTGAACGACGGAGGGTTCTGAGCTGGGTGGTTTTCCTGGCAGACGTTTCCTGACCCAACTAGGGAACCTCATCAGTGCTAGAAGGAAAGGGAAGGAAGGAAGGAAGGAAGGAAGGAAGGAAGGAAGGAAGGAAGGAAGGAAGGAAGGAAGGAAGGAAGGAAGGAAGGACTGTGGGGTCCTGGGTGCTCTCTGAGCTGGGTGGTTTTCTGGCAGACGTTTCATGACCCAACTAGGGAACATCATCAGTGCTAGAAGGAAAGGAAGGAAGGAAGGAAGGAAGGAAGGAAGGAAGGAAGGAAGGAAGGAAGGAAGGAAGGACTGTGGGGTCCTGGGTGCTCTCTGAGCTGGGCGGTTTCCTTGCAGACGTCTCATGACCCAACTAGGGAACATCATCAGTGCTAGAAGGAAAGGAAGGAAGGAAGGAAGGAAGGAAGGAAGGAAGGAAGGAAGGAAGGAAGGAAGGAAGGACTGTGGGGTCCTGGGTGCTCTCTGAGCTGGGCGGTTTCCTTGCAGACATTTCATGACCCAACTAGGGAACGTCATCAGTGCTAGAAGCGAGCGGGGTTTGCAGAGAGGAGGAAGGAGAAGAGGGAAGGAGGAGGAGGAGGATGATTACTATGGAATCCTGGGTGCTCTCTGAGCTGGGTGGTTTTCTTTTGCAGACGTCTCATGACCCAACTAGGGAACGTCGTCAGTGCTAGAAGGGAGGGGGGTGGTGGAGTGGAGGAGGAGGAGGGCTGTGGGGTCCTTGGGGCTCTCTGAACCTGGGTCTTCTGGCAGATGTTTCACGACTCAATTAGCTAACCTCATCAGTGCTAGAAGGAAGTGGGACTTGGGGAGGGAGGAGGAGGAGGAGGAGGAGGAGAGGACTGTGGGGGTCCTTGGCGCTCTCTGAGCTGGGTGCTTTTCTTGCAAACATTTCATGACCCAACTAGGGAACATCATCAGTGCTAGAAGGGAGGAGGAGGACGACTGTGGGGTCCTTGGTGCTCTCTGAGCTGGGCGGTTTCCTTGCAGACCTTTCATGACCCAACTAGGTTACCTCATGAGTAAATAAGAGGGTGGGGTTTGCGGGGAGGGGGAGGGGGGGGAGGAGGAGGAGGCCTGTCATCAGTGCTAGAAGGGAGTGGGGTCAACCAGCCCCCAGAGCACAGTGCAGCTCTTCACCGCCTGGCCCTTCCCGCACTAGGCCGAGAGTGCAGCGGGGTGTGTGTGTGTGTGTGTGGTGTGTGTGTGTGTCTGTGTGTCAGGCTGAGTGAGGCCCCTCCTTGTCCCTGGTCCCCAAGCTCGGACGTAGCCCTTAAGCGGCATCAACAACACAGACCGGTGAATCCTTTTTCCTCCTGTTTTTTTTCCTTTTTTTTTTTTTAACTGGGGATCCTTTTCCCGCTTTGGCCTCCCAGACGACGAAGAGGAGGATCTGTGCAACTTGGAGAGTCCCCTGGTGGTCAAGAAGAAGAAACGGGGCCCGAAAAAGCAGAAAGAGAACAAGCCGGGGAAACCCAGGAAGCGCAAAAAACTAGTAAGTGGCGCCAAGCGGGCCTCTCGTCTTTCCCCAGTTACATCCAGGTGACCCAGCAGGATGGGGAGACGGGGTGTGTGTGTTAGGGGTCCCCTCTCTTGAGGGGGTCCATCTGGTGGGACCCAGAAGGAGGGCCTTCCAAATGACATTCCCTGTTAGATGAGACACAGCCTATGTCTGCAGGGAGATCCGTCTGTCTGTCTGCCTATATCTACCTATCTTTGTCTGTCTGTCTGTCTCTCATCTGTCTCCATCCATCCATTGCAGCCATCCATCCTATCTGTCCGTCCTTCCATTCTTTCTTTCTATCTATCTATCTATCTATCTATCTATCTATCTATCTATCTATCTATCTATCTATCTATCTATCTATCTATCTATCTATCTATCTATCTATCTATCTATCTATCTATCTATCATCTATCTATCTATCTATCTATCTATCTATCTATCTATCTCTATCTATCCATTCTATCTATCTATTCTATCTATCTATCTATCTATCTATCTATCTATCTATCTATCTATCTATCTATCTATCTATCTATCTATCTGTCTCATCTATCTCCAGCCATCCCATCCATCCATCCATCCTGTCTGTCCATCCATTCTATCTGTCTGTCTGTCTGTCTGTCTGTCTCATCTCTCCATCCATCCATTACAGCCATCCTATCTGTCCGTCCATCCATTCTCTCTCTCTCTCTCTCTGTGTCTCTCTCTCTCCCGTATCCGTCTATCCCTCTAGCATCATTTATCATTCTCTCTCTCTCTCTTCTCTCTGGTGGGACCAAGAAGGAGGGCCTTCTCCGTGGTGGCTCCCTCCCTGTGATTCAAAGGACCGTCAAAGGTCTATAAGGGAAGGGATGAAACCGCAAAAAAAAAAGAAAAAAAGAAAAAAAAAGAACTCCACCTTTAACGCCGTCATGGCCAGGAGCAGAATAACCGTTCTTATTCCCTTTCTCCCTTCGACCGGCCGGTTATACATCGTTTTTATTGCTTTAAGGCATGTTTTAAGATTTTTTTTAATTGCAAGATGTGTTTCTGAACCCCGGGGACCGCTCAGAGCCGTTTGTCGAGATGGGCAGCTACCTAAACCAATCGAGAGAGAGAGACTATCGGTGTAGAACGCGGGGTGGGAACCGTGGGCGCTTGACGACCTGTGGACTTTGACTCCCAGCATTTCCTGGCTGGCTCAGGGATTCTGGGAGTCGGAAGTGCACAGGTCCTCAAAGGGGCGTCCTTCCCCCCCCCCCGCCCCCACTGGTCCCTTGGCTGTTTCTTCTTCTCAGCCAAAGCTGCCTAAAAAGCTTTTCTGCATCTCCTCTTTGCGTTGGTTAAGCACTCCCCCCCCCCACCAGGACTGTTTTATTTCTTTGCCAAGTCTCTTTATTATTGTGTCGCAATAAAAAAACGGGGGTGGGGGGGTGGGGGAGGGAGGAAGGCTGGTCCTTAACGAACGCTAAGGATCTCGCGCTCGCTGCCTCCTCTCCAGCTCTGGAGGGTTTGTTTGGTTTTCTCCAAACCTCCCCCCCCCCACCCCTTTTCTCGGCAGGTCAGCGAGGATGAGTTCGAGTCAGACCGAGAGGAGTACCGGGCGAAGTCGGAGAGCGGCGGCAGCGATTATGGCGGGCTGGGGAAGAAGAAAAGGCGCAAACATCGGGAGAAGAAAGAGAAGAAGACCAAGCGGCGGAAAAAGTCGGAAGAAGACGGAATGCAAAAGCCAAAGGTAAAAAAAAAAAAAAAGATCTCGGGGAGGGCTTTAAATCCCGGCCTCCTCCTCCTCCTCCTCCTCTTCCTCCTCCTCCTCCTCCTCCTTGGCTGGGATTGTCCGGCGTCAGCCACCGGATCTCCTTGCGGTACAAGAGTCTTCCCAGTCAGATGAGGTTTCAGGGGGACTTAGGGATGGAGGGCAGGTTGATGCCTCCTGTGGCTGGGCTAGGATTCCAGGCTAGTTCCCCACTTGATCCCTTCTTCCTTCCTGCCTTGCCGGGCCTTTCCCAGCACGTACGAGAGCAGTCAGCTTCAGGACTCACCCCCTTCTGATCCCTGGAACAAAAGAGGCAAAAGCCCTTTCTTTCTTTTTCTTTCTTTCTTTCTTTCTTTCTTTCTTTCTTTCTTTCTTTCTTTCTTTCTTTCTTTCTTTCTTTCTTTCTTTCTTTCTTTCTTTCTTTCTTTCTTTCTTTCTTTCTTTCTTTCTTTCTTTCTTTCTTTCTTTCTCTTTCTTTCTTTCTTTCTCTCTCTCTCTCTCTTTCTTTCTTTCTTTCTTTCTTTCTTTCTTTCTTTCTTTCTTTCTCTTTCTTTCTTTCCTGCTTGCTTGCTTGCTTGCTTGCTTGCTTTCTCTTTCCCTCTCTCCCTCCCTCCCTCTCTTCTCATTCCCTTCCTTCCTTCCTTTTTGTTTCTCTTTGTCTTCTTTCCTCCCTCCCTCCCTCCCTCCCTTCCATTTCCTTCCTTCCTTCCTTCCTTCCTTCCTTCCTTCCTTCCTTCCGTCTTTGTCTTCCTCCCTCCCTCCTCTTTCCTTTCCTTTCCTTTCCTTTCCTTTCCTTTCCTTTCCTTTCCTTTCCTTTCCTTTCCTTTCCTTTCCTTTCCTTTCCTTTCCTTTCCTTTCCTTTCCTTTCCTTTCCTTTCCTTTCCTTTCCTTTCCTTTCCTCCCTCCCTCCCTCCCTCCCTTTTTTTCTGTCTTTGTCTTCCTCCCTCCCTCCTCATTCACTTCCTCTCTCCCTCCCTCCCTCCCTCCCTCCCTCCCTCCCTTCCTTCCTTCCTTCCTTGCTTCCTTCCTCCCTATGGCTGCCCAATCGCTCGCAGTGACGCTCAGTGGCTTAAAACCCAACATAAAGAATAAAAAACAACCCCTCACCCCACCCTCCTGGAGACAACACACAAAAAAGAAGCCACTTGAGGGCCGCCATCCCACTCTGGCTTCCCCAGGCCAGCGGGCAGAGCCCGGCCTTCAGCGCGTCGTGCGTGCGGGAGAGTGTCCCAGAGGAGGGCAGTCCAGTCTCAGCCAGGATGCTCTTCCGAAGGGAGGGAGCCTTCTCCCACCCCCTCATGCTAGCTACACTCTGCTCGGCCGGAACCCTGACTTGTCTTGTCGCAGGCCGGTTGACACACCGTGCGAGCCGACGAAAGTCCAGTGGACAAACAGGCGCCAGTTCCATCCCTTCTGCGAAGCCGAAGCCACAGCCGTGGGGGACCGGCTGACGCTGAGCAGGTTGCGGGAAAGGCAGGGGCTTCGGGGAACGAGGACGAAAGGGGTTTAAGGCAACGTTTCCGGTTACCCGGCATTTGCAGTAGGCGGGGAATATTTCCTCCCCTCCCCAGTGGAGCTCAGGAAAATGGAAACGAGGGTCTTCCTTGCAAAACCCAGTCCGGTACTCTTCCCTCAAGCTTCCCGCAAAGCCTTCGCTGGCTCCGTGTGTGTGTGTGTGGTCTCTGTACGGATTTTCCGTGCTTATCTATCACCTGTAACCCAGAAAGGTATTCCCTAATCCGACCAATAGGTTGCTCGGAAGAAAGCGTGGGTTACAAATCAGTGGTAGAACATAATTCAGGATAATTGCTCGTCTGCCGCTTGAAAACGTCTGGACTCCAGTCTCCAGGATTGAAGTCTGAATTTTTTTTTTTGTCTGTACCAATTTGTCTGAAATGGTGTAGGGTTTCCTGCCTGGGCAGGGGGTTTGGGCTAGATGACCTCCAAGGCCTCTTCCGAGTCTGTCATTCCATTCTTCCTCCTCCTCCTCCTCCTCCAGACATTGGTATAGGCTTTCCTGCCTGAGCAGGGGGTTGGGCTAGATGACCTCCAAGGTCCCTTCCAAGTCTATTATTCTGTTCCTGTTCCTCCTCCTCCTCCTCCTCCTCCTCCTCCTCCTCCTCCTCCTCCTCCTCCAGACATTGGTATAGGCTTTCCTGCCTGAGCAGGGGGTTGGGCTAGATGACCTCAAAGGTCCCTTCCAAGTCTGTTATTCTGTTCCTCCTCCTCCTCCTCCTTTTAAAGAAGCCATTGGCATAGAGTTTCCTGCCTGAGCGGGGGGGGGGGGTTGGGCTTGAAGACCTCCGAGGTCCCTCCCAACTCCCTTTTATCTACTTAAGTCTGATGCAGGGGCCGCGTTCGAGATTTCTGCTCTTTCCCCCTTCCTGCCACCCCCTCTCCTCCCTCTCCTGGCAATAGGCACCGGGGAGTATTTTGGTCTCCGGGCGGGGGATACCCTAACCCCTTTCTCTCTTCCCTTTCCAGGTGGAGCAGAAGTCCTCGGCTCAGCTGCTCATGACGTGGGGCCTGGAGGACGTGGACCACGTGTTCACCGAGGAAGACTACCACACCTTGACCAACTACAAGGCTTTCAGCCAGTTTATGAGGTGGGTTCCTTCGAGGTCATCCAGGCGGGCCGGCGGGCGGGGGCGACGTGACCCAGCTTGACTTTTAAGGTTGACCTTTTTTTCTCTTCTCCCCCGCCCCGAGTAAAAAGTCCATTCTGGGTCATGCCTGGAAATAGAGGCTAGTCCTCAATTTACAGCCCTTCGTTTAGCGACCGAAGTTACAAAGCCGCTTTGAAGTTTCAAAAGCCACCGGGGGGGGGGAGGGAAAGAGACCTTACGGCCGGTTTTCACACTGAGCGACCGTGGCAGGCTCCCCGTGGGTCATGCGATCCAAATGAGAGGGGCTTGGTCACTGGCATGCGTTTACAACAGTCGTAGTGTCCCGTGTGTGAGTGTGTGTGTGTGTCTGTGTGTGTGATGTGATCAACCGTTGTAACCTTCCCAGCCGACAAGCAGAGTCCATGGGGTGGGGTGGGGTGGGGTAAGCCAGATCCATTTAAGGACCGCGTGACTCACTTAACGGCGGCGGCGATTTGCTTTAACTGTGGCAAAATAAGGTCGTGAGATGGGGCACTTAAGCACCGTCTGACTTAGCAGAGAGAAATGTGGGGCTGAGAAGGGCCCCATAGACCTTCCAAAGGGACGGCGCTTGATGGTGGAGGTTTATTCGCTTCTCTGGAACATTTATTGGTTGCCTCTTCAAAAAGAGGTTTTTTTAAAAATAAAGATCGTCAGGTAAAAACATCCATATCCACACCCACCTTCACGGACGCCTCTTGCGACATCCGGTGCCCCCAATGAGATTCCGGTAGGTGAGATGCAGCCCACGTCCGTAGGGAGATCCGTCCGTCTGTTTGTATCTATCTCATCTCTCTCCATCCATCCTATCTGCCCTTCCTTCCTTCCTTTCTTTCTTTCTTTCTTTCTTTCTTTCTTTCTTTCTTTCTTTCTTTCTTTCTTTCTTTCTTTCTTTCTTTCTTTCATTTCTAGCTCTTCTATCTATATCTATCTATCTATCTATCTATCTATCTATCTATCTTCTATCTCATCTCTCTCCATCCATCCTATCTGCCCTTCCTTCCTTCCTTCCTTCCTTCCTTCCTTCCTTCCTTCCTTCCTTCCTTCCTTCCTTTTTCTTTCTTTCTTTCTTTCTTTCTTTCTTTCTTTCTTTCTTTCTTTCTTTCTTTCTCTATCTCATTTCTAGCTCTTCTATCTATATCTATCTATCTATCTATCTATCTATCTATCTATCTATCTATCTATCTATCTATCTACCTATCTATCTATCTATCTACATCCATTACAGCCACCCATCCATCCTATCTGCCCATCCATTCTCTCTCTCTCTTATCTATCTCATCTCTCTCTCTCTCTCTCTCTCTCTCTCTCTCTCTCTCTCTCTCTCATCCCTATCCATCCACCCAACCTATCTGTCTGTCCATCCATTCTGTCTCTCTCTCGTATCCGTCTATCCATCTAGCATCTAGCTTATCATTTATCATTCTCTCTTTCTTCTCTCTCTCCTTCTTATTGTCATTTGCTTCTGCGGAGTCTTCATTGGAGGAGTCTTTGAGACGGGCAGCCAGAGAAACGAACAGAAATCGATAGATTTGCGGAGGCACCTGAATGCGTCTCCTGGCCCGCTTGCCCGCAATGCACAATTCTCTGCGAAAAGGGTGGCGCTTGACGAAACTCCAGGTTCTCTTTTGCGCGCACACACAAACACACACACACACACAAACACACACACCCCCACACCCCCACACCCCTTTCTAATGTGATCCTACTCTGGTCACCTTAAGAACCGAACAAGCATTTTGAGAGGACCCCCCCCCCACATGGCCTGTGCTGATAGTCTTCTCTCCGGAGACGTCTTCCCGAGTCGGCACGTTTGTCGGGATTGTCATTCTGGCTTGTGCAAAGGGAGCTGCTTCTCATGCCGGTCTCTGGCCCTGGGTGGGGGGCAAGACTCCTGCCTGGAGAACGGGGGTGGGGGTAGTGGTATCTCTCTCTCTCTCTCTCTCTCTCTCTCTCTCTCTCTCTCTCTCTCTCTCTCTCTTTCTCTTTCTTCTCTCTCCCTTTCTCTTTCTCTCCCTCCCTTTCTCTCTCCCCCTTTTTCTCCCTTTCTCCCTCTCTTTCTCTCTCTCGCACCCTTTCCCTTTCTCTCTTTCTTCTTATCTCTCTCCCTTTCTTTCTCTCTCTTTCTCTTTCCCTTATCTCTCTCTCTCCTTTCTCTTTCCCTCCCTTTCTCTCTCTCTCTTTCTTTCCCTCTCCCTTTCTTTCTCTTTCTCTCTCTCCCCCTCCCTCTTTCTTTCTCTCTTTCTCCCTTTCTCTTTCTCTCCATCTCTCTCTTTCTCTCTCTCTCTCTCTCTCTCTCTCTCTCTCTGCGTTCCTAAACTCAGTGGCCTCGTTCAGTGCCAATCCCGGAACGTCCCAGAGCGCCCGGCGCTCTCTGCCTCCCAGACCTCCTCTGGCTGCCAGCCTGCAGTTCAAGCCAGGCTCAGCTCAGCTCCCGTCAGCTGCAGGGAAGCCACCAGTGGCCTTGGCAACCCCCCCCACTCCTCCCCCCCCCCCCCGTGTCTCCCGGCTTCGGCTTGGCGGGCAGAGCCCTGCTCGGCTGCCAACACAGCCTCTGCGACCGGCGGCAGAAACCTGGCAGCGGCCAGGCCACCTGAGCCTCGCCAGCTTTAATAAAGGCGGTGATTTATTCCAGGTGCCCGGGGGGAACCAAGCCCAGCTGTGGGGCTAAGGTGGTGGTGGGGGGAGGCAGCCCTCGGCCTGCCTCTAATTAGCTCTAAATTGTTGGGCACTTGCCCGGGTGGGAGGCGGGTCACCCTGCGTGGCTGGAATTGGCCCAAAGCGCCCCCCCCGATCAAGAGGGAAAGCCCCTTTGCAGCCCTTTTTATTTCCCCTTTGTGGCTCTCGGAGGACTTTGAGGTCCCTTGTCGGGCTTTGGGGAGCTAAAACGCCGCAACAGCCACCCCCACCCCCCCGAGAGAGAGAGAGAGTTGCCGGTAGCTCCTCCGCTCCGGAAGCGAGGTTGTGCCGTCGGCGAGAAAACGAGGGCATTTGCCGTCCCTCTCTCCAGAGCCCTGGAATCGGAGGGGAGGCAGGAAAGGGCCCAGCCTTATGGGTCTCAAGAGTCCCTTGGGGGTGCTTCGGGGTTCGGATAAAGACACGCCTGCCCTGCGCGGGGGGGGGCGGGGGTTGCGCAACCTGGTGCTGCTAAGGCTTGTGGGTGCAGAGGGTGTCTGAGGAGCCTCTTCCCCCATTGGCACCGGCCCAGCATTAACAAGAGTTGGAAGGGACCTCGGAGGTCCTCTAGTCCAACCCCCTGCTCAGGCAGGAGACCCTGTACCCAGAGGTCCCCAACCTTTCGGGCACCGGGGGCCGCTTCTGTAGAGAGAGAGAGGTTTTTCCGCGGACTGGAGGGGGCCTGGTTTTATGTGCTGCCTGCATCCCCGCGGATGGGGCTTGGCCTGTTTGTGCGGACCGGTTGTTGGCATGCCACGGGTCCATGGACAGGGGCTTGGGGACCCGTGAACCAGAGCATCTCTTCTTAAAAACCTCCAACGTTGGAGCCCTGACAACCGTCAGGAAGTTTCTCCTTAGTTCCAGGTTGCTTCTCTCCTTGGTGAGTTTCCATCCGTTGCTTCTTGTCCGGCCTTCGGGTGCTTTGGAGAATAGCTTGACTGCCTCTTCTTTGGGGCAGCCCCTGAGATACTGGAAGGCTGCTATCCTGTCCCGCCTCGTCCTTCTCTTCATTAAACTTCTTGTTAGTTGTGAAGTCATCTCCAACCCATCGCGACCCCACGGACAACGTTCCTCCAGGCCTTCCTGTCCTCTACCATCTTCTGGAGACCATTTAAGCTCACGCCTACTGCTTCAGGGACTCCATCCAGCCACCTCCTTCTCTGTCGTCCCCTTCTTCTCTTGCCCTCCATCTTTCCCAGCGTTAGGCTCTTCTCCAGTGAGTCCTTCCTTCTCATTAGGTGGCCAAAGGATTTGAGTTTTAGCTTCAGGATCTGGCCTTCTAAAGAGCAGTCGGGGTTGATCTCCTCTAGGACTGACCGGTTTGATCGCCTTGCAGTCCAAGGGACTCGCAGGAGTCTTCTCCAGCACCAGAGTTCAAAGGCCTCCATTCTTTGGCGCTCGGCCTTTCTTATGGTCCAACTTTCACTGCCATACATTGCAACTGGGAAGACCACAGCCTTGACTATACGCAACTGGACATCCCCAATTCCAGCAACCGTTCCTTGTGTGTTTTAGCCTCCAGTCCCCTGATCCTCTTTGTGGCTCTTCCGCCCTACGTACTGCTCCAGCACCCTGTCTTGCAGTGGGGAGGGTGTGTGTCTGTGTGTCAAGGAGAAGAGCCTTTTCTGCTGTGGCCCCTCCCCTCTGTGAGTCATTCTACTGCATGAAGCGAAAATCCTCCCCCCCCCCCCGCTCTTTTGGCTTTCCAGGAGGGCATCAAAACCTGGTTCTGCCAGTTGGTATGAGACCCCCCCCTCCCCGAGAATGGTAAGGAGATCTTAGCCCCGTGCCGTCCTAGTTTGAGGCGTAGCTTTTAAAAGGGTGTTTTTATATTTTATCTTTCTGCTGCCTGCAAGACGCCCAGAGTCCCCTGACGGCTGAGAGGGGTGGCGTACAAATTTTAATAATAATAATTAATAATAATAATAATAATAATAATAATAATAATAATAATAATAATAAAAATAAATAATAATAATAATAATAATAATAATAATAATAATAATAATAATAATAATAATAATAATAATAATAATAACAAAACAACAGTAGTAGTAGTAGTAGTAAAGTTGTAAGAGACCTTGGAGGTCATCTAGTCCAACCCCCTGCTCAGGCAGGAGACCTTATACCATTTCAGACAAATGGTTGTTGATGATGATGATGATGAAGGGTGGATGAAACGCGTAACAGTGATACCCATTGTCATCGGGGCCCCTGGGAACGATGTCCCAAAACTTTGCAAAACACATCAAGAAATGGCAGCTTCCTGCCATAACTCCAGCAAAGCTACAAAAAAAACCGGCGCTACTCGGAACATCTTACATTTTAAGGCGGTACCTGGTTGATCCCTAGGATGCTGGCAGCAACCCGTGTCAAGCATCAGCGCCAGTCAATTTGAGTGTTCAGTTGACTGAGTTTCATGTTTTATGAATAAAAGTTTTATATAATAATAATAATAATAATAATAATAATAATAATAATAATAATAATAATAATAATAATAATAATAATAATAATAATAATAATAATTAAAAAAAACAACTACTGGGGGGAGGTCCAGCCACTCCCCCACCCCGCCCCGCTCACAATTGTTCTCTCTCCCTCCCTCTTCTTCCCATTCACTTCCTTTCTCCAGCCGGAGTATTTCTCCCGGCTACGGTGCGAAGTGCGACAGGACCTGAGGTCATGCAGAGAGGCAGGGTTGAACTGTCTGAATGGAGCCCACGATCAAAGCCATCCAATCCAGCTCCATCGGCATTCTGATCCTGCCAGAGAGTCGAGAAGCTTGGGATAATTAGAATAAGAATGATTAAAAAGTTGGAAGGGACCTTGGAGGTCATCTAGTCCAACCCCCTGCTCAGGCAGGAAACCCTATACCCTTTCAGACAAATGGCTGTCCAGTCTCTTCTTGAAAACCTCCAGTGTTGGAGCATTCACCGCTTCTGGAGGCAGGTTGTTCCACTAGCTAATTGTTCTCACTGTCAGAAAAATGTCTCAGGTTGGGTTGCAGCTAGTCCCCGACTTACAAAAAGTTCATTTAGGGACCTTTCAAAGTTACAACGGCACATTGTGTGTGTGTGGGGGGAATCACTTGCGACCGTTTCTCCCCTCCCCCCCCTATGTCCGACCGTTGGCAGCTTCCCCGTGGTCCCGTGATCAGAATTCAAACGCTTAGCAAATGACTCGTATTTATGACGGTCGGAGGGTCCCGGAGTCCTTTTTTTTGTAACCTCCTTTGACCCGGCAAAAGTCGATGGGGGAGCCGGATTCCCGCGACGACCCCGTTAACTCTCTTAACGGCTGCCGTGATCCCGGGGCAAAAAAATGGTCATCCAGCGCCCCCCCCCAAACTCACTTTTAACAAAACGTCTCGCTTAGTGAAGGAAAGGTGGAGCTGATCTGTCGTACGTTGAGGACTACCCGCCTCTTTTTCTGCGGTCGCTTCCCTGATCCTGCTCGGGCGGCATTTCCTCCCTCTGGCCTTCCTAGGGCTCCTCTCTCCCCGCCTTCAGAGGAACGGAATAGACGGGAGTTGGAAGGGACCTCGGAGGTCCTCTAGTCGAGCCCTCTGCTCGAGGAGGAGACCCTCTTATCATTCCGGACAAACGGCCGTCCGGTCTCGTCTTTAAAAACCTCCAGTGACGGATCGCCCACAACGTCTGGAGGCGAGGAGTTCCACCGGCTAATTGTCCTGAAATGCCTCTTTATTTCTTAAGCTGCTTCTCTCCTGGGTGAGTTTTCCATCCGTTGCTTCCTGTCCTGCCTTCGGGGTGCTTTGGGGAATAGGTGGGACACCCCCCCCCACTCCCCTCTTCTTTGGGGCAGCTCCCCCCCCACCCCAAATATTGGAAGACTGCTGCTATCTTGTCCCCCGTCCTCCTTCTCATTACTGCTAAGCTTGTAAGCCGCCCTGAGTCTTCGGAGAAGGGCGGGATATAAATGGAATTTATTTATTTATTTTATTTTAATCCCATTTATATCCCGCCCTTCTCCGAAGACTCAGGGCGGCTTACAAGCTTAGCAGTAGCCTTCATTCTATGTATATGCCTGCTTATTAGGGCTTTCACACACACACCTCAAGCGGCATTATTACAAAGTCAGCTTAATTGCCCCCAACAATCTGGGTCCTCATTTTACCTACCTACCTTACCTTTATTTATTAAAATAAATAAAAATAAAATGAAACTCGACACACCCCATTCCAGCAACCGTTCTTGATACGCGTTAAAGCCTCCAGCCCCCTAATCGTCCTCCCACCTTCTTTTCTCTCTCTCTCTCTCTTTTTTCCCCCCCTGTTTTTAATATTCTGTTTTTTATTTTATTTATTTTTTCCTTTCCCCCCCTTTTTAACTGCCTGGGTGCCGAATTCTTCCCATCTGCCACGGCAGTCTGGATCAGCCAAGCACGTAGGGCTGGGGCCTTGTTCTTTTTATCTTGCGGTTATCCTTGCCTCTGCCTCTCCATCTCTCTCTCTCTCTCTCTCTCTCTCTCTCCCCTCCCCTTGCCACATTCTTTTTTTTCTCCAATTCTTTACACACACACACACACACACAAACACGCACACGTGCGCACACAAGGCCGGACTCGCTGTGCCGTTGTTGGGTTTTTTTTTGTTTTGTTCAGGCCTGCCTTTGTTTCTCAGACACGCCTATTTCTGGAAACCATTTTGAAATTAAATAAAGGCCAGACCCCTCCCTCCTTCGGTTCAGCGCCTTGCATATTTTCTCTTCTCCCCCTCCCCTTCCCCTCCCCTTCGCTTCCCATCTCCCCTTTTATAAAGCCAGAGCTCGTATGTATTTGTCCGTAATGGCATCCCTTCTTCTTTTTTTTCTTTTTTTTTGTGCCTTTAATAGCCTTGCTGCAGTGCATTGTGGGCGGGAATCGACCATCAATAATTAAAAAAAAAACAAAACACGAGCCCGATCCACCCGAGTCAACATGAGATCATAGCGCAAGGCAAGCAAAAAAGCAAGGCGGCTTGACGGTTTCTGTCCTCCGGATAATTTTCCAAATGTGTTTTCCCCCCCCCTTCTTATTTTTTTTGGGGGGGGCGCGTGGGGGGGAGAAGCAAGAGGCCTGAGGCTCCAGGCTTTCACGCCGTTCTCTCCAGGGCCCTGGGAAAAGATGCAGTCCCTAAAGCAGATATATATATTTTAAATGCAATAGATGAGAAAAACTATTATTGTGTTCAAATAATAATAATAATAATAATAATAATAATAATAATAATAATAATAATAATAATATAACAACAACAAAACAACTAATAATAATAACATAATGACAATAACAATAATAATAACAACAAAACAACTAATAATAACAAAACAACAACAATAATAATAAAAAAAGTTGGAAGGGACCTGGTCAGAGAAGCACCTGCAACATAACACCCCAGACTTAACAATTGTCGATAAGACAGACAAACAAAAGTCTGGATAGCGGACGTGGCAGCGCCTGGAGACAGCAGAATAGACGAGAAAGAACTGGAGAAGATAACAAAATGCAAAGACCTACAAATAGGAATAGAACGACTGTGGCAAAGGCAAGCAAGGGTAGTACCAATAGTCATAGGCCCCTTGGGTGCCATCCCAAAACAACTGGAGCACCACTTGGACACCATCATCGGCATTGACAAATTCGCCATCAGTCAATTGCAAAAGGCGGCCTTACTGGGAACGGCTTCCAACCTGCGACGAGATCTGTGATACCATCAAACATCCACATCTGCCTATCCCAGGTCCTTGGTAAGGACTCGATAGGCAGACAAAAATGCCAAATCCAGGCTGAACATCTTGCTGACTGTGCGATGATCAATAATAATAATTAATAATAATAATAATAATAATAATAATAATAATAATAATAATAATAATAATAATAATAATAAATAATAATAATAAATAATAAATAAAGGTAAAGGTAAAGGTTCCCCCGCACATGTGTGCTAGTCGTTTCCGACTCTAGGGGCCGGTGCTCATCTCCGTTTCAAAGCCGAAGAGCCGGCGCTTGTCCGAGGACGTCTCCGTGGTCATGTGGCCGGCATGACTAGATGCCAAAGGCGCACGGAACACTGTTACCTTCCCACCGGAGTGGTCCCTATTTTTCTACTTGCATTTTTACGTGCTTTCGAACTGCTAGGTTGGCAGAAGCTGGGACGAGTAACAGGCGCTCACTCTGTTACGCGGCACTCGGGATTCGACCCGCCAAACTGCCGACCTTCTGATCGACAAGCTCAGCGTCCTAACCCACTGAGCCACCGCGTCCCTCTAAATAATAAATAATAAATAATAGTAATAGTAATAATATAATAAGGTTGGAAGGGACCTTGGAGGTCATCTAGTCCAACCCCCTGGTCAGACAGGAAACCTTAACCCATTTCAGACAAATGGCTATCCAGTCTCTCTTCTTAAAAACCTCCCGTATCGGAGCACCTGCGACGCCTGGAGGCAAGCTACGTAGAATAAGAGAAAGAACCAGAGTTTGGAGGGGACCTCGGAGGCCATCTAGTCCAACCCCCCTGCTCGGGCAGGAGACCCTCTAACCCTTCTGGTCTTTGTAGGCTTAAGCCCCCACCGGGCCACACATCAGCAGATGGGCTCTAGCAGCCAGTGAAGTCCTGAAGCTGTCTGCACGGGTTGTGTGTGTCTGTGTCTGTGTGCAGGGAGCAGGATTGAGAACGCAGGGCCCCCCCTTGGCAAGCAGAACGATTGCAAATGATGGCTGTCTTCTGCTTCGGGGTTCTCAGTTGGGGATGGGGGGGGGAAGGAGATGAAGGCTGCGGGGTGTGTGTGCTAGCAGAGGCCTCCAGGAACCTTGCGCCTCCGGGCTCCCTCGGCATCGTTTCCTCCAGCGCCACAAGCCCAGCACGCCATCAGCCCCCGGTCGGATTAAATGGAGCGTCAGGCCCGTTCCAGCTCGGCAGTCAGTTTCTCGTCTTTCCCTCGAGACTGATAAAGAGAGGAGGGGGAGACCCCTTTAATCCTCGCTTTGGTGCGCTGGGGCTGTGTGTCTGTACGTGCGTGTGCGTGTGTGTGTGTGCGTGTGTGTGTGTGTGTGTGTGTGTGCGATTCCTGGGGGAGGAGAGAACGGAAGTGATTTGCTGTGTGATGTTGCAGCTGGCTGGAGGAAGAGACTCGCTCTCATCTCCGCTAGCCCGCTTGCCTTTTTTCTTCTTCCCCCCACAACCCACCCCAGCGCCTGTCTGAGCTCTCCTGACGTGGCGTCTTCTGCTTTCCAGCCTCGACTGTTTGTAAAGCGTTCGTTGGACCCCTCCTCCTCCTCCTCCCTACCCCCCCCAAACCACCCCCATCCCTAAGTGTCCCATTCTCACGTTCCCCGGTTAGAACCCGATGAAAACGTGTGGATGTTGGCTCTCCTTCTTGACCTTCCTTTCTCGGCATGCCTTTCTGAAGAAACGCGTCTCGTGTTTTTCTAAAACGAGAACGGCGCCGCGTGTCTTGGCGAGCCGAGCGGCGAGGCCGCGTGGCCTGGCGAAAGCCCCCTCCCGATTTGTAAAGAGGGAGTTATAGGATGGCAGGGCCGGGAGGGGCCTCGGGAGGCCTTCTAGTCCCACCCCACCCTTGACCACATACATCATCCTGGACAAACGGCCGTGCAATCTTTTCTTGGGAAAACCTCCCGCGACGGGAGGCCCGCAGCTCCAGGAGGCGAGGTGTGTCCCTTTCATTAAATCTTTCCCGCTGCCGGGAAAATGCCTTCTCGGTTCCCTCCGAGGAGCTTCCGCCCCTTGTCTTTTTGAACGACAGCAGGAGGGCAGAGCTGGAAGGGACCTCGGAGGTCATCCAGTCCAACCCCCTGCTCGGGTAGAAAACCCTATACCCTTTCAGACAAAGGGCTGTCTGGTCTCCTCTTCAAAGCCTGCAGTGACGGAGCACCCACAACGTCTGGTGGCAAGCCGTTCCACTGGTTAATTGTTCTCCCTGTCAGGAAATTTCAGAATTGATTGCACCGAGGCTAAACCCCCCCAACCCCCCCCCCCCCCAGGGCTGGCACACTTGCGCAGCTGTCCGACTCCAGAGCTAAAAGGCTGAGTGAAGCACGCGATCAGAATCAGAAACAGAATAGAGCTGGAAGGGACCTCGGAGGTCATCCAGTCCAACCCCCTGCTCTGGCAGGAGACCCTATACCGTTTCAGACAAATGGTTCTCCAATCTCTTCTTTAAAACGTCCGGTGTTGGAGAAGGGAGGGAGGGAAGAAGGAAGGAAAAAAAGAATAACAGATGGAAGGGACCTTGGAGATCATCTAGTCCAACCCCCTGCCCAAGCAGGAGACCCTAGACCGGAGGTCCTCAACCTTTGGGGCAGCAGGGAAGGGTTCCACGGAGAAAAGTTTTTCCGCGGACCGGAGAGTGCGCGGTTTTGTGTGCTGCCTGCATCCCACAGATGGGGCTTTGCTTCTTTGTGTGGACCGGTTGCTGGCGTGCCCGTGGCTCAGTACCGGTCCACGGACCAGGCGCTGGGGACTCTCGCCCTGCCTAGACCCTTCCAGACAATCTCTTCTTAAGACCCTCCAGGGTTGGAGCACCCACAACGTCTGAATGCAAGACGTTCCGTTGGTTAATTGTTGTCGCTGTTGGGAAATTTCTCTTCATTTCTCTCTCGCGAATGAAAATGAGAAAGGAAGGGAGGAAAATGGGAAGGAAGGAAGGAGAAAGGAAGGAAGGAAGGAAGGAAAGAAAATAAGGAAGGAAGGAAAATGGGAAGGAAGGAAGGAGAAAGGAAGGAAGGAAGGAAAATGAGAAGGAAGGAAGGGAAATGAAAAGGAAGGAAGGAAGGAAGGGAAACGAGAAGGAAGGAAGGAAAATGGGAAGGAAAACGGGAAGGAAGGAAGGAAGGAAAATGAGGAAGGAAGGGAAATGAAAAGGAAGGAAGGAAGGGAAACGAGAAGGAAGGAAGGAAAATGGGAAGGAAGGAAGGAAAATGGGAAGGAAGGAAGGAAGGGAAATGAAAAGGAAGGAAGGAAGGGAAACGAGAAGGAAGGAAGGAAAATGGGAAGGAAGGAAGGAAAACAGGAAGGAAGGAAGGAAGGGAAATGAAAAGGAAGGAAGGAAGGGAAATGAGAAGGAAGGAAGGAAGGGAAACGAGAAGGAAGGAAGGGAAACGAGAAGGAAGGAAAATGGGAAGGAAGGAAGGGAAATGAAAAGGAAGGAAGGAAGGGAAATGAGAAGGAAGGAAGGAAGGGAAACGAGAAGGAAAGAAGGAAAATGGGAAGGAAGGAAGGAAAACGGGAAGGAAGGAAGGAAAACGAGAAGGAAGGAAGGAAAACAAGGAAGGAAGGAAGGAAAATGAGAAGGAAGGAAGGGAAATGAAAAGGAAGGAAGGAAGGGAAACGAGAAGGAAGGAAGGGAAACGAGAAGGAAGGAAGGAAAATGGGAAGGAAGGAAGGAAAACGAGAAGGAAGGAAGGAAAATGGGAAGGAAGGAAGCTATCGTAGCTCAGTGGTTAGAATGCAGTATCTGTATCTAAGGTCTGTAAAATGAGGACCCAGATTGTTGGGGGGGGCAACAGGCTGACTCCGTGAACCGCTTCAAGAGGGTTGGAAATGCGCTGTGAAGCCGTCCGCGGGTGTTGAGCGCCGTCGCTATGAAAGGCAGAGGGTGGCTTTATCCGCTGCCCAGCGAAAGGGGCTTCGGTGACCCTCTGCGTTGCCCCTTCCTCTCCTCCAGGCCTCTCATTGCCAAAAAGAACCCCAAGATCCCCATGTCCAAAATGATGACCATCATGGGGGCCAAGTGGCGGGAATTCAGTGCCAACAACCCCTTCAAAGGCTCGACGGCCGCTGTGGCCGCCGCCGCCGCTGCTGCCGCTGCCGCCGTCGCAGAACAGGTCTCCGCCGCCGTCTCGGCCGTCGTCCCTTCCCCCGAGCCCCAGCATCTGCTGCAGCCCCCGCCCCCGCCTCTTCCCATCCGCAAAGCCAAGACCAAAGAGGGCAAAGGTGAGTGCCGGGCGGGCGCCGGTCAGCCCTTCTCCCCGAGATCCTGGGGCGAGGAATGGGGTGGGGAGCCGGGGAGGAGGGGGCGACGGCTGTGCGATGGACAGAGGCCGGGCGCCACTGACGGGAAACTGCGGGGCAAGGAAGAAAAGCTATGGACAGAAGAGAATATTTTGTAGCTCAGGGTTGAATTGTGGGGCGCCTGGTGCTCTCCGAGCTGGGCGGTTTCCTTGCAGACGTTTCACGGCCCAACTAGGGAACGTCATCAGTGCTAGAGGAGGTGGGGGGGATTACAGAAAGGAGGGGAGGTGGAGGAGAAGGATGACAACTTTGGAGTCCCTGCTACTCTCTGAGCTTTCTTGTCTTCTTACAGATGTTCTGTGACCCAACTAGGGAACGTCATCAGTGTTAGAAGGGAGGAAAGGAAGGAAGGAAGGAAGGACTGTGGGGTCCTTGGCGGTCTCTGAGTTTGGGGGCTTCCTTGCAGACGTTTCATGACCCAACTAGGGAACATCATCAGTGCTAGAAGACATTGGGAGGAGGAGGAGGGAGGAGGAGGAGGAGGAGGAGGAGGACGACTGTGGGGTCCTTGGTGCTCTCTGAGCCGGGCGGTTTCCTTGCAGACGTTTCATGACCCAACTAGGGAACATCATCAGTGCTAGAAGACAGTGGGAGGAGGAGGAGGGAGGAGGAGGAGGAGAAGGAGGAGGAGGAGGAGGAGGAGGACTGTGGGGTCCTTGGTGCTCTCTGAGATGGGCGGTTTCCTTGCAGACGTTTCATGACCCAACTAGGGAACGCCAAGCAGAACACAGAACTCTCCCAACGACTCACACTCAGAGAAGCAGGGATAAACCCCAGACAGAAAACCATAGCCCAATCAAAGAAAAACCAAGGGGGCTACTACACTCCCACCTACACAGGCAGATTGAGCTACTGTATATAAACAGGGAGAAAACCCCTCCTCCTTCTGGCACTGATGATGTTCCCTAGTTGGGTCACGAAACATCTGCAAGGAAACCGCCCAGCTCAGAGAGCACCAAGGACCCCTCAATTCTCCTCCTTCTCCTCCTCCTCCTCCTCCTCCTCCTCCTCCTCCTCCTCCTCCTCCTCTTCTTCCCACATTCCCTTCTAGCACTGATGGTGTTCCCTAGTTGGGTCGTGAAACGTCTACAAGGAAACCACCAAGATCAGAGAGCACCAAGGACCCCACAGTCCTCCTCCTCCTCCTTCTCCTCCTCCTCCTCTTCCTCCTCTTCTTCTTTTTCCTCCTCCTCCTCTTCTTCCTCCTCCTCCTCCTCCCCCCCTCCTCCTGCCCCCTTCTGGTGTGCAACCCCCCCTCCCTCCTAGCCCTGATGATGTAACCAAGTTGGGTCACGAGACGTCTGCCAGAAAAGCACCAAGCTCGGAGAGCACCAAGGACCCCACAGTCCTTCCTTCCTTCCTTCCTTCCTTCCTTCCTTCCTTCCTTCCTTCCTTCCTTCCTTCCTTCCTTCCTTCCTTCCTCCCTCCTTCCCTCCCTTCCTTCCTCTCCTCCCTTCTAGCACTAATGATGTTCCCTAGTTGGGTCACGAAACGTCTGCAAGAAAACCCCCAAGCTCAGACAGCACCAAGGACCCCACAGTCGTCTTTCTCCTCCTCCTCCTCTTCTTCCCACATTCCCTTCTAGCACTGATGACGTTCCCTAGTTGGGTCAGGAAACGTCTGCAAGGAAACCCCCAAGTTCGAGACCACCAAGGACCCCACAGTCCTCTCGTGTGTCCTCCTCCTCTTCCTCCTCCCCCCTCCTCTCTTCTCCCCTCCCTCTGTTTTGCAAACCCCCCTCCCTTCTAGCACTGGTTATATTGCCTAGGTGGGTCATGAAACCTGTGCAAATAAACCCCCCAGCTCAGCTTTCCATGCTTCAGCCCGACAGGATCCCAAATTCCTGGAGAAGGGAGAGGGGCCAAACTTTGAATCGTCTCGGGCCCCTTGTCACGTCCCTGTTTTTAAACACCCCCCCCCCATATTTTATTTTTATTTTTGCAAGCGAGCAGAGCGGCCGCGATGCTCGCGTTTTCCTGCAGCATCCCGCTGGGGTGCGATTGTTCCAGGCAATTTTTTTTGCCCTCCTCCGCTTTGCTGCTTCGGAGCGTCCCCGAAACCCGCCCGTCTCTTTCTGACGACGGGGAAGGGGGGAAGGGGGCAAATAATAATAATAATAATAATAATTTTATTTGTATGTCGACTGTTCGACTGAGAAGTCCTTTTTCTCCCCCAATTTGTTTTTGTTTTCTCTCTCTCTCCCCCCCCTCTCCCTTCCACCCAAGGACCGGGCCACAAGAAGCGGAGCAAAAGCCCTCGGGTCCCCGAGGTGAAGAGGAAGATGAAGGGGAAGAAGATGGCGCCCCTGAAGATCAAGTTGGGCATGATTGGCGGGAAGCGCAAAAAGAGTAGCTCAGTAAGGCGCGCTCCCTTGCAGCTGTGCGTGTGAATGTGGAAACCCACCCACCCACCCACCCCCACCCTGCCCCCTCAGCTGAGCTTGATGGCTTTGGCATTTCCTGGACCAAATTAGCAAGGTGGAAGAGCTCGGTGGCTTCGTTAAGAGAGACCACACCAGCTCAGCTCAAAACTAGCTAATCCCTCCAATCGGTTGCTGTTCTTCAAATTGGGCTGACTTGGCATCGTTGGCTGCCGGTGCTGACTACTGCTAGCCATGGGGAAGGTGTGTGACTCTCTTAAGCCAGGGGTCCTCAGCCTTGGCAACTTTTAAGACCCAGTGCACTTCAACGCCTCTGCAGCTGGCTAGGGAATTCTGGGAGTTGAAGTCCAAAGTCTTAAAGTTCAAGACTTTGAGTTCCGTTCTGGGAGTTGAAGTCCAAAGTCTTAAAGTTGAAGTTCAGTTCTGGGACTTGAAGTCCACAAGTCTTAAAGTTGAAGACTTTAACTTCAGTTCTGGGACTTGAAGTCCACAATTCTTAAAGTTGATGTTCAGTTCTGGGACTTGAAGTCCACAATTCTTAAAGTTGGAAGACTTTTGAGTTCAATTCTGGGACTTGAAGTCCACAATTCTTAAAGTTGGAAGACTTTGAGTTCAATTCTGGGACTTGAAGTCCACAAGTCTTAAAGTTGGAAGACTTTGAGTTCAATTCTGGGACTTGAAGTCCACAATTCTTAAAGTTGGAAGACTTTGAGTTCAATTCTGGGACTTGAAGTCCACAAGTCTTAAAGTTGGAAGACTTTGAGTTCAATTCTGGGACTTGAAGTCCACAAGTCTTAAAGTTGAAGACTTTGAGTTCCATTCTGGGAGTTGAAGTCCACAATTCTTAAAGTTGGAACACTTTGAGTTCAATTCTGGGACTTGAAGTCCATAAGTCTTAAAGTTGGAACACTTTGAGTTCAATTCTGGGACTTGAAGTCCACAATTCTTAAAGTTGGAACACTTTGAGTTCAATTCTGGGACTTGAAGTCCATAAGTCTTAAAGTTGGAAGACTTTGAGTTCAATTCTGGGACTTGAAGTCCAAATGTCTTAGTTGAAGACTTTGAGTTCAGTTCTCGGACTTGAAGTCCACAATTCTTAAAGTTGGAGTTCAGTTCTGGGACTTGAAGTCCACAATTCTTAAAGTTGGAGTTCAGTTCTGGGACTTGAATTCCACAATTCTTAAAGTTGGAACACTTTGAGTTCAATTCTGGGACTTGAAGTCCATAAGTCTTAAAGTTGGAAGACTTTGAGTTCAATTCTGGGACTTGAAGTCCAAATGTCTTAGTTGAAGACTTTGAGTTCAGTTCTTGGACTTGAAGTCCACAATTCTTAAAGTTGGAGTTCAGTTCTGGGACTTGAAGTCCACAATTCTTAAAGTTGGAGTTCAGTTCTGGGACTTGAATTCCACAATTCTTAAAGTTGGAAGACTTTGATTTCAATTCTGGGACTTGAAGTCCACAAGTCTTAAAGTTGAAGTTTCAGTTCTGGGACTTGAAGTCCACAAGTCTTCAAGTTGTCAAGGTTGCTCACCCTTGCTCCAGGCCCTGGCTGTGCCAGGGACCCTTTTGGCAATACCCTTAGCCTGAGATTCCTTTTAGGAACCGGCACGGCAAATTCAGGTTGCATGGTTGCGACTGTGGGATGCTTGCTTGCTGTTACAACCTCATCTCCACCTCCTTTCTTCCTGCCCCTTCCCCTTTGCCGTGTGAAATAGACTCCACGCGTGGTCCCTCAGATCCAACCCCTTGTAACTGAACTGGGGTTGGTCAACTCCATCGCTGGGCCGGGCTGGGTGGAACGCTTCTTCTTGCGTCTTTCTGCTTGCTTTTGGGCCTAGCTCCGAAGTTGGGGTACCCCACCCCCTTCCCTCTTTCCTTTCCCACTGCCGTTCCTCTTCATCTCTTGCCTCTTTCTGGGTTTTTCCTAATGGAGGATCGCTCCGGTTATGTACAGCATTTGTTTCAGAGCGACGAGGTAGCAGAAGCAGAAGAAGAATCCGACCTGGATAACTCAAGCGTTCACAGCTCTTCCGTGCGTTCCGACAGTTCGGGAAGGGTCAAGAAACTCAAGCGGGGTCGGCCTGGACGGAAGAAGAAAAAAGGTGAGGTTAAACCCGTTGCCCTGGGGTGGGAGAGGCTGAAAGGCCTTCTCCGACAGCGAAGGAGAGGGCACCTTACTTGGTTGTCGAGAAAGAACAGATTTTTTTAAAAAAACTTTCGGTGCCCATCACATTTCCTAGAATTCTTCCATCAGCCAAGCGTGACTGGACACCCACAAGGAATTTGTCCCCGGTGCATAAGCTCTCAGTGCGCGGACAAGCCACAAAGTGATAGATCGTGATCGTAGTCGTCTCTAGAAAGGGATATTTGTAGCTCAGGTTGAATTGGTTTTCTCTGAGCTTGGGGGTATGAAAGAGAATGAATGGGGAGGAAAGCCAGGGCGAATCTAGACAGCACACTAAAAAGCAGAGACGTCACCCTGCCGACAAAAGTGCGTATAGTCAAGGCTGTGGTCTTCCCAGTTGCAATCTATGGCAGTGAACGTTGGACCACAAGAAAGGCCGAGCGCCAAAGAATGGAGGCCTTTGAACTCTGGTGCTGGAGAAGACTCCTGCGAGTCCCTTGGACTGCAAGGCGATCAAACCGGTCAGTCCTAGAGGAGATCCACCCTGACTGCTCTTTAGAAGGCCAGATCCTGAAGCTAAAACTCAAATCCTTTGGCCACCTAATGAGAAGGAAGGACTCACTGGAGAAGAGCCTAATGCTGGGAAAGGTTGAGGGCAATAGAAGAAGGGGACGACAGAGAATGAGGTGGCTGGATGGAGTCACTGAAGCAGGAGGCGTGAGCTTAAATGGACTCCAGAAGATGGTGGAGGACAGGAAGGCCTGGAGGAACGTTGTCCGTGGGGTTGCCAGGGGTCGGACACGACTTTGCAACTAACAACAACATCATCTATCTGTCTGTCTATTATTATTATTGTTGTTATTATTATTATTATTATTAATGGTACTTGCTAGGAGTCAGCTAAGGCTCCACGGAATTCAAGGGAGCTTGTGGCCACTTAGGGATTCTAGGGTGATCCCTCTTTTGACTCCATCCATCCCCAGGATCTACCACTCCTTCTCCTACAAGGTGTGGGTCTGCTTGCGCCCACCCAACCCCTATGCGGAGTTCCTAACAACTACTTCGTTCCCTTCCGCCTACAATGCAGGAATCTTCCCCAGGCCGACAGCCCTGAATTAAAACAAACCCCCCACACCCACACCCCCGCGATGGTTCAGCGGCCGGCAAGGGAACCTCTTCCATTTCCGTGCCATGACCAGCACGGGCAGCTAGAGGATGTGAGAAGGCCAGACGGTCCGGCCTCGGGGGGTCTAGAGCAGGCCGCCCGTGTCTTGGGACGTCGGGGAGACCCTGACCCTTTTTCCTTTCTTCCCCCCACCCCACCCCCCGCCCCTCTCCTCCCCGGTTGGCAGTTGCCGGCGAAGAAGAGGCGGATGGCTACGAGACGGATCACCAAGACTATTGCGAGGTGTGTCAGCAGGGCGGAGAGATCATCCTGTGCGACTCGTGTCCCCGAGCTTACCACCTGGTCTGCCTGGATCCGGAGCTAGACAAGGCGCCCGAGGGGAAGTGGAGCTGTCCTCACTGCGTAAGACGCTCACCTTTCTTCCTTGCCCTCTCTGCACCCTTGGCGCCTCCTGGCCACCTTGCGGTAGCCCGCCCAGCTGGACGCAGGGATCCCTGCTTTATCCCCAGAGATCTGGGGTGTGGGGGGGTGGGGTGGGGGAATTCAGATTTCTCCTCGTTTGAACGGATCTGCCTGGACCGATTTCCTATGGGTCCGGCTGTGGGTTCCTTTCAAAATTGGGGTGGGCCAGCGAGGGCAGAAGGAAAGGGACAAGGAGACAGGCTGGGGTTGAAGGAAGGACTCTGGCCACCTTTGGGTTAGCCCTCCTCGCCGGGGGCTGGACTAGAAGACCTCCGAGGTCCCGTCCAACTCCGTTCTCTTTCCGCACGCCAACGTCTTTAAGCATCGGCTCTCTCCGGAACAAGCACGGGCAGTCCTCAACTTAACGGCCACCCGTTTCGTGACCGTGTGAGGTTACAGCAGCAGCAGCCCTGCAAAAGGGGTCTTCAGGCCCTTTCTCCCCCCCCTCCCCCACACTCGCAGCATCTGCCCGCTCACGTGATCGAAATTCAGAGGCTTGGCAACTGACCGGCACTTAACGACGGTTGCAGCATCCCGTGTGTGTGTGGTGTGTGTGTGTGTGACGTGATCCTTCTCCCCTTTGGCGGCTTTCCGACAAGCCGACGGGGGCGGGAAAGCCGGAATCTGTTGAATAACCGGGTTGCGAACTTCACCCCTGCAGCAATTCGGCTTAGTGACGACGGTCGAAAGAAGGGCGTCATACGGAGCCGAAACTCTCTGGATTTTAGACCGAATGGGCGGTGTGGTTTAAGTGGAGGACACCCTACCCACCCCACCCACCCACCCGTGAACGTGGAGAACCACGCTGGGGGATGTTTTTAGAGAAGACCCGTAGGCAAACATCCACGGTCTCGGATCTCTTTTCCGAATCCGAAATTCTAGCAAGCGACACTGGGGGAAAAAAAACCCCACCCACCCCCACATTAATGCTTAGCCCCCCCCCCTTTCAAAGCTCCTGCATGTGCTTTGCCGGAGTGGCTGTGCCTTTGCTCTTGTGTTGACCCCTGTTTCCTAACCCAGCTCTCCTTTCTTTGGTGTGTGTGTGTGTGTGTGTGTGTGTGTGTGTGTGTTTTGTGCGATATCCCTGGCTCGCAGGAGAAAGAAGGGGTGCAGTGGGAGCCGAAGGAAGAGGAGGACGAGTACGAAGGCGAGCTGGACGACGGAGAGAAGGAAGAGGAGGACGACCACATGGAGTACTGCCGGGTCTGCAAGGACGGTGGGGAGCTGCTGTGTTGCGACGCCTGCATCTCCTCGTATCACATCCACTGCCTCAACCCGCCTCTGCCGGAGATCCCCAACGGGGAGTGGCTGTGTCCCCGCTGCACGGTGAGGGGGCTGGGAAGGGCCCGGGTGGGAGGGACGCCCCGGCCCCCGTTTCTGACATGCATATACCTGCCAGAAAAGCTCGGATAAACGTCTCCCCCCCCTCTCTGAAGGGGGTCCATCCGGCGGGACCCAGAAGGAGGGCCTTCTCCGTGGTGGCTCCCTCCCTGTGATCCGAAGGACCGTCTTTTCCCTGCTACATCCGTGTGAACCCCCAGAACGGGGAGGCAGGGGGTGTTCGGGGTCCCCTCTCTGAAGGGGGTCCATCCGGCGGGACCCAGAAGGAGGGCCTTCTCCGTGGTGGCTCCCTCCCTGCGGAGATAAGATTGGCCCCCACTTTGGGAGCCTCTCGCAAGGCCCCGAAGAGGCGGTTTTGCCAGCAGGCCTGGAGACCCCAAGGTGGTCCGGAACGAGATCTGTACTCTGTAACATTGAATACATACTAGTGGGAAGGAGCCTTCTGAGCGATTAACTAACATGTAGACTATGATACTATAGAAATTAATTATTACTCACTGTTTTTTAAATACAGGAAGCCAGACAACATGCTGTTTGCTAAATGTTAAGAATGTTATTTTGAAGCACTGTAACCCCAACCCCAACCTTAAACCCAACTCCAACCCTAACCCAACTCTAACCCCAACCCTAACCCTAACCCTAACCTTAACTCTAACCCTAACCCTAACCCCAACACCAACCCTAACCCTAATCCCAACCCTAACTCCAACTCCAACCCCAACCCTAACCCCAACTCCAACCCTAACCCCAACCCTAACGCTAACCTTAACTCTAACTCCAACTCCAACCCTAACCCCAACTGTAACCCTAACCCTAATCCTAACCCCAGCTCCAACCCTAACCCCAACCGTAACCTTAACCTTAACTCTAACCCTAATCCCAACCCTAACCCCAATCCCAACCTTAACCCCAACTCAACCCTAACCCCAACCCTAACCCTAACCTTACCTCTAACCCTAATCCCAACCTTAACCCTAACCTTAATCATAACCCCAGGGACGCGGTGGCTCAGTGGGTTAGGACGCTGAGCTTGTCGATCAGAAGGTCGGCAGTTTGGCGGGTCGAATCCCGAGTGCCGCGTAGCAGAGTGAGCGCCTGTTACTCGTCCCAGCTTCTGCCAACCTAGCAGTTCGAAAGCACGTAAAAATGCAAGTAGAAAAATAGGGACCACTACGGTGGGAAGGTAACAGCGTTCTGTGCGCCTTTGGCATCTAGTCATGCCGGCCACATGACCACGGAGATGTCCTCGGACAAGCGCTGGCTCTTCGGCTTTGAAACGGAGATGAGCACCGGCCCCTGGAGTCGGAAACGACTAGCACACACGTACGGGGGGGAACCTTTACCTTTTAATCCTAACCCCAACCCTAATCCCAACCGTAATCTTAACCCCAACCCTAATCCCCACCCCAACCCTAACCCCAACCCCAACCCTAACCCTATTCCTAATCCTCTAAAAATTAATCCATCTATAAAAGAGATCAATGAATAAAACCCTATCGTCTCCAGGCGGGCGAGAGAGGCCAGCCGATTTCTCACAGCTTCTTTCCCCTGCTTGCAGTGCCCCATGCTGAAGGGCCGGGTCCAGAAGATTCTCCACTGGCAGTGGGGGGAGCCCCCGACACCGGTGGCGGTCCCCCTGCCCTCCGACTGCAAACCGGACGACCCGCCCCCTAAGACGCTCCAGGGGCGTTCGGAGCGTGAATTCTTTGTGAAATGGGTGGGCCTCTCTTACTGGCATTGCTCCTGGATAAAGGAGTTGCAGGTACGCTCTCCGTTGGGATGCCGGGCCAGGGCATGGAGGAGGGGGCAGCCAGTTCCTAGCCGAATTAGGGCGGGGAGGGTGCTGAGCGCAGCCCCGTCTCTTTGAACTGGGAGCTTTCCATCACCGGTCCCAGCTGCCTTTTTTTTGTTGTTGTTTGTTTCCTGAACGGCCCCATTTTGATAACACAATCGTACCTACCGCCGGATACGCATTTCATTGGCCACCGAAGCGAAAAGGATTAGCAGTAAAAAGAGAGTAGCTGCGGGTCGGGGTTAAACAGCGGGATCGAAGGAGGAGGACTGTGGGGCCCTTGAGGCTCTCTTGAGCTGGCTTGTTTTCTCGCAGACGTTTCGTGACCCAACTAGGGAACATCATCCGTGCTGAAAGGGAGGGGGCTTGTGAAGAGGAGGAGGAGGAGGAGGAGGACTGAGAGATCCTTGGAGCTTGGAGGTTTCCTTGCAGATGTTTTATGACCCAACTAGGGAACATCATCGGTGCTAGAAAGGAGGAGGAGGAGGAGAACTAATGGATCCTTGGTGCTCTCTGAGCTGGGCGGTTTCCTTGCAGACGTTTCATGACCCAACTAGGGAAGATCATTGGTGGTAGAAGGGAGGAGAGGAAGGAAGGAAGGAAGGAAGGAAGGAAGGAAGGAAGGAAGGAAGGAAGGAAGGAAGGAAGGAAGGAAGGACGGACTGTGGGGTCCTTGGTGCTCTCTGAGCTAGGCGGTTTCCTTGCAGACGTTTCATGACCCAACTAGGGAACATCATCAGTGCTAGAAGAAAAGGGAAGGAAGGAAGGAAGGAAGGAAGGAAGGAAGGAAGGAAGGAAGGAAGGAAGGAAGGAAGGAAGGAAGGAAGGACTGTGGGGTCCTTGGTGCTCTCTGAGCTAGGCGGTTTCCTTGCAGACGTTTCATGACCCAACTAGGGAACATCATCAGTGCTAGAAGAAAAGGGAAGGAAGGAAGGAAGGAAGGAAGGAAGGAAGGAAGGAAGGAAGGAAGGAAGGAAGGAAGGAAGGAAGGACGGACTGTGGGGTCCTTGGTGCTCTCTGAGCTAGGCGGTTTCCTGGCAGACGTTTCATGACCCAACTAGGGAACATCATCAGTGCTAGAAGAAAAGGGAAGGAAGGAAGGAAGGAAGGAAGGAAGGAAGGAAGGAAGGAAGGAAGGAAGGAAGGAAGGAAGAAAGGAAGGAAGGAAGGAAGGAAGGAAGGACTGTGGGGTCCTTGGTGCTCTCTGAGCTGGGCGGTTTCCTTGCAGACGTTTCATGACCCAACTGGGGAACCTCATCAGCGCTGGAAGGCTTTGCTCTCTGTTTATATACAGCGGGCACACCCTGTCTGTGTTGGTGGGTGTGTTGTTTCCTTCCTGGTCATTCCTTAATTAGCCTGTCGTGACGTGTTTGTTTCTCTGTGTCGGTAGTTCCTTAATTGGGAAATGGTTTACTTCTCGACTGTTGGCCTAACGTTAATCTCGGTGTGAACCGTTGCTCCTCATCGGGGCGTTGATTGCTGTCAGGTGTTCCCGTCTTTTGGTTTCCTAAAGGGAACCAACCACTAACTCGGGCCAAGAAATCAAATCCCGTCGGTGGCTGATCAAGTGGTTGCTTTGACTGTTGTCGCCAGGGTCTGCTGGGGGTGGGGGTGAGGGGGGCACAGTTGTTGAGTTTTGTCTTTGGGGTTTTACTTCCGTAAGACGCCTGGAAGACAACGGGGGACGAGTCGGGCGGCCCCGTAAATTTTCTCCCATTAAAAAAACAAACAAAAACGAATAGCGATGTCGAAAACGGGGCTCGTCAAAGGCCGGAGAAAAACGGGCTCCTAAACCGTGGAGAAAGCGAGTTTCTCAAGGGCGGGCGGGCGGTAAGCCGGCACCTCGGTCTTCGTGTCTGCAGATTGGGTATCCCCGGATGAAAAGCGGGTTTGGAGCGGCGGTTGCCCTCCTTCGGACGGCTGACCTCTCCTGCTCTGCCTTCTCCCTCCCCATCCCAGCTGGAGATCTTCCACTTGGTCATGTACAGAAACTATCAGCGGAAGAACGACATGGACGAGCCCCCCCCCTTCGACTACGGCTCCGGCGACGACGACGGCAAAAGCGAGAAGCGGAAGAACAAGGATCCCCTCTACGCGGAGATGGAGGAGAACTACTACCGCTACGGCATCAAGCCCGACTGGATGACCATCCATCGGGTGATAAATCACAGGTCGCTGGAAGCCTCAGCGTGTTTTTGGGTTGTTTTTTTTTGATCTTTTTTATCCCACTTTTAGTACTTTATAAGTCACACTCCTGTCTCCTATTATCACAACAACAACCCTGTGAGGTGGGTTGAGCAGAGACAAAGTGGCAAGCCCAATGTACACCTAGTCGCTTTTCTTGCTTAAGGCGGGACTGGGACTGACCGTCTCCTGGTGATTGGCCCAGAGTCACCCAGCCGGCTTTCGTGCCTAAGGCGGGACTAGAACTCACCGTCTCCTGGTGACTGGCCCAGAGTCACCCAGCTGGCTTTCGTGCCTAAGGCTGGACTAGAACTCACCGTCTCCTGGTGACTGGCCCAGAGTCACCCAGCTGGCTTTCGTGCCTAAGGCCGGACTAGAACTCACCGTCTCCTGGTGACTGGCCCAGAGTCACCCAGCTGGCTTTCGTGCCTAAGGCGGGACTAGAACTCACCGTCTCCTGGTGATTGGCCCAGAGTCACCCAGCCGGGTTTCATGCCTATGGCTGGACTACAACTCGCCGTCTTCTGATTTCTACCCTGGTGCCTTTCCCTCCTGTCCAAATCCTTTGATTCTTACACAGTGGTGGTGGTGTTTTTTTAGTTTGTTGCATTCAGACTCACAATGAGAAGCATTTAACTTTGCGGGTGTTGCTTAACAATGTCTTAACAATGACTCCTAATACTTTCTGTCTCTCTGTCTCTGTCTCTGTCTCTGTCTCTGTCTCTCTCTCTCTCTCTCATCACCTGCATTGACCGCATGCAGCATTGACAAAAAGGGCGTCTATCACTATCTGGTGAAGTGGCGGGACCTTTCCTATGACCAGTCCACCTGGGAGGAAGACGAAATGGCTATCCCCGAGTACGAGTACCACAAGCAGGCCTACTGGTCACACAGGTAAAGTGGTGTGTGTGTGTGTGTGTGTGTGTGTGTGTGTGTGTGTCTGTGATTGGGGAGTACGTAACGCCTGGAGGCCAAAACGTATGAAGGGCGGTTGCAGGAATTGGGTCTGGCCAGTCTAGAGAAAAGAAGGACTTAGGGCTGACATGTAAACATGCCATATACAACGTATGTATATATTTACACCCTTACATATGAATACACATAAATATTAATCGCAGAGAACAGCATTTCACAGCCTTGTCCACCTTAAGATGGGTGGACTTCAGCTCCCTAAGAATTCCCCAGCCAGCTTCCCCCCCCCACACACACACACACACTTTGCTGAAGTCAAGTTATATTACGTCTACCGCATTCCCATCATCTATTAAGGAAGTTACTTAGGTATTAAGGAAGTTACAAAAAATGTGGTAAAGATAGTCCAGCCACGTCTCTTCCAGTATTTGAGGGGCTGCCACAAAGAGGAGGGGGGGGGTGTCACAAAACAATGGTTGGAAACCTATCAAGGAGAGAAGCAACCTGGAATTAAGGAGAAACTTCCTGACAGGGAGGACAATCAGCCAGTGGAACAGCTTGCCACCAGAAATCGTGGGCGCTCCATCCCTGGAGATTTTTAAGAAGAGACTAGACAGTCACTTGTCTGAGATGGTATAGGTTCTCCTGCTTGAGCGGGGGGCTGGACTAGAGGACCTCCAAGGTCCCTTCCAACTTCTATTCTGTTCTGTTCTGTTCTATTCTATTCTGTATTTTATTATTCTATATTCTATTCTGTTCTGTATATTATTCCATTCTATTCTATTCTGTATTTTATTATTCTATATTCTATTCTATTCTTTTCTGTCCTATCCTATCCTATCCTATCCTATTCCTATTCTAAATTCTATTCTATTTCTATATTATTATTCTATTCTGTTCTGTTCTGTTCTGTTCTGTATCCTATCCTATCCTATCCTATCCTATCCTATCCTATCCTATCCTATCCTATCCTATCCTATCCTATCCTATCCTATCCTTATTCCTATTCCTATTCCTATTCTAAATTCTATTCTATGTCTATTTCTATTTCTATATTATTATTCTGTTCTGTTCTGTTCTGTTCTGTTCTGTTCTGTTCCATTCCATTCTCTGATACCGTGTTTCCCAGAAAATAAGTCTTACATTAATTTTTGCTCCAAAAGACACATTAG
>NC_138210.1:74231275-74236275 GCF_964194415.1 Vipera berus | reverse complement strand
CACCAGGCAGGAGAAGGAGCAACGGATGGAAATGGTTAACCCAGGAGAGAAACAAGCTGGAACTAAGGAGAAATGTCCTGAGAGTTAGAACCGTGGGCCAGTGGAACAGCGGGCCACCGGAAGTGGTGGGTGCTCCATCGCTGGAGGCTTTTTTTAAAGAAGAGGCTGGCCAGTCATTTGTTTGAAACGGGATAGGGTTACCTGTCTGAGCCGGAGGTTAGACCAGATGATCTCCAAGGTCCCTTCCGAGTCTGTTATTCTATTATTCTTTTTTTTCTTCCTTCCTTCCTTCCTTCCTTCCTTCCTTCCTTCCTTCCTTCCCTCCCTCCCTCCCTCCCTCCCTCCCTCCCTCTCTCTCTCTCTCTCTCTTTCTCTTTCCTTCCCTCCCCTCTCCAAGACTGGAAGTTTTTAAGAAGAGACTGGACAGCCATTTGTCTGAAATGGGTTAGGGTTTACTGCCTGAGCAGGGGGTTGGACTAGATGACCTCCAAGGTCCATTCCAACTCTTCTGCTTCTTGTTGTTGTTGTTAATACAGGTGTTCTCGGCTTACGACCACAATTGAGCCAACACACTTCTGCCGTTAAGCGAAACGTTTGTTAGACTGAGCCCTGCGCCCCCTTTTCACGACTTTTTCTTGCCACACTGGCTAAGGGAATCACGGCAGCGGTGAAGTTAGTAACACGGGTCGTTACTTTGCCAGTCAGAAGGTGGCAGAAGGGGACCACGTCTCACGCACGCACGCACACACACACACACCCTGGGGACACTGCAGCTGTCGCAAATCCGAATCCATTCCTAAGCATCTTAAATTTTGATCCCATGGCTGCAGGGACGCCCCGACGGTCATTAAGCGTAAAAAACGGGTCACCCAGCCCTTCCCTCCCCCCCCCCGATCCCGTCATAAATAAATGAACTCCAGAAGCGGTGAATGCTCCAACACTAGAAGTTTTTAAGAAGAGACTGAACGGCCCTTTGTCTGCAGTGGTCTAGGGTTTCCTGCCTGAGCGGGGGGGTTGGACTAGATGACCTCCAAGGTCCTTTCCAACTTGATGGTGATGATGAAATGGTAGAGGGTTTCCTGCCTGAGCAGTGGGGTCGGACTAGATGACCTCCAAGCTCCCTTCCAACTTGATGGTGATGATGAAATGGTAGAGGGTTTCCTGCCTGAGCAGGGGGGTCGGACTAGATGACCTCCAAGGTCCCTTCCAACTTGATGGTGATGATGAAATGGTAGAGGGTTTCCTGCCTGAGCAGGGGGGTCGGACTAGATGACCTCCAAGGTCCCTTCCAACTTGATGGTGATGATGAAATGGTAGAGGGTTTCCTGCCTGAGCAGGGGGGTTGGACTAGATGACCTCCAAGGTCCCTTCCAACTTGATGGTGATGATGAAATGGTAGAGGGTTTCCTGCCTGAGCAGTGGGGTCAGACTAGATGACCTCCAAGGTCCCTTCCAACTTGATGATGATGATGAAATGGTAGAGGGTTTCCTGCCTGAGCAGGGGGGTTGGACTAGATGACCTCCAAGGTCCCTTCCAACTTGATGGTGATGATGAAATGGTAGAGGGTTTCCTGCCTGAGCAGTGGGGTCAGACTAGATGACCTCCAAGGTCCCTTCCAACTTGATGATGATGATGAAATGGTAGAGGGTTTCCTGCCTGAGCAGGGGGGTCAGACTAGATGACCTCCAAGGTCCCTTCCAACTTGATGATGATGATGAAATGGTAGAGGGTTTCCTGCCTGAGCGGGGGGGGGGTCAGACTAGATGACCTCCAAGGTCCCTTCCAACATCATCATCATTATTATTATTATTATTATTATTATTATTATTATTATTATCATTACTATTATTATTATTATTATTATTATTCTGTTGCAAGTCGGAGGAGCAGCTGCAGCTCATCCCCGATCCGCTGTTCTCCTTTTTTCCCCCCTCCCCACCCACCCAGGGCCACACCAAGGGTCCCTTCCTGGTCAGCGCCCCCCTGTCCACCATCATCAACTGGGAGCGGGAGTTCCAGATGTGGGCGCCCAATTTCTACGTGGTGACCTACACGGGAGACAAGGACAGCCGCTCCATCATCCGGGAGAACGAGTTTTCCTTCGAGGACAACGCCATGAAGGGCGGGAAGAAAGCCTTTAAAATGAAGGTAAGTAAAGGGAGATTTATTTTATTTTATTCTATTCCTCCTCTTTACACACACACACACACACACACACACACACACACACACACACACACACGGGTTTGGCCCTTTTGCCCAAGAGACGCGGCTGTGTGTTCGACAGAGCCAGGCAGGGCTATCGGTTTGTGTTGATTTTTTTCCGGGCCGGCCGCAGTCCTGGGCAACCTGGCTTAAGGGAAATAAGCCCTCAATCAAGGTCACCTCTGTCTCTTCTGTCTCTCCCCTCCCCTTGTCGAGGGGACCGTCGACATTTTAAGTTCATTCTGGGTTGGTGGGTTTGGTTTTAAGTTGGTTTATTTGCATCCTGCCTTATTTTTTTTTACAAATGACTCGTGAGCAGAGCCAACACATCTTCCGCCTCCTGTTTTACCCACAACAATAACAACAACAACAACCCCGTGAGGCGGGTGGGGCTGAGAGGGAGACTGGCCCAAAGTCAACCAGCTGGAGGCGGGACTAGAACTCCCCGTCTCCTGGTGATTGGCCTAATATCACCCAGCTGTCATTCACGTCTAAGGCCGGACTAGAACTCCCCGTCTCCTGGTGATTGGCCTAATATCACCCAGCTGTCATTCACGTCTAAGGCCGGATTAGAACTCCCCGTCTCTTGGTGATTGGCCCAAAGGCACCTAGTTGCTTTCATGCCTAAGGCAGGACTAGAACTCACCGTCTCCTGGCGATTGGCCCAAAGTCACCCAGCCGGCATTCATGGCTAAGGCGAGACTAGAACTCACCATCTCCTGGGGATTGGCCCAAAGTCATCCAGTTGCTTTCATGCCTAAGATGGGACTAGAACTCCCCGTCTCCTGGTGATTGGCCTAATATCACCCAGCTGTCATTCACGTCTAAGGCCGGATTAGAACTCCCCGTCTCTTGGTGATTGGCCCAAAGGCACCTAGTTGCTTTCATGCCTAAGGCAGGACTAGAACTCACCGTCTCCTGGCGATCGGCCCAAAGTCACCCAGCCGGCTTTTATGCCTAAGGTGGGACTAGAATTCCCCGTCTCCTGGCGATCAGCCCAAAGTCACCCAGTTGCTTTCATGCCTAAGGCGGGACTACAACTCCCCGTCTCCTGGCGATCGGCCCAAAGTCACCCAGTTGCTTTCATGCCTAAGGCGGGACTACAACTCCCCGTCTCCTGGCGATCGGCCCAAAGTCATCCAGCCGGCTTTCATGGCTAAAGCAGGACCGGAACGCGCAAATTCCCTCGTTCTGGCCTGGTGCCTTAACTCCCCCTAGACCCAACTGAGTAAGAGGGTTGTGTTTTTGTGTGTGTGTGTGTGTGTGTGTGTGTGTGAAAGGCCTGTGGAATCCAAGTCTGACCTCTTGCGGACTAGCGGAGCTGTTGACCGCCGTGTCCCCCCCTCTGTCCCTCTGCCCAGAGAGAAGCTCAGGTGAAGTTCCACGTCCTCCTGACCTCCTACGAGCTGGTCACCATTGACCAGGCGGCCTTGGCCTCCATCCGGTGGGCCTGCCTGGTCGTCGACGAAGCCCACCGGCTCAAGAACAACCAGTCCAAGGTGAGGGTGGCGGCTTCGCGGCGGGCTGAGGGGAGGGGAGGGAGAGGAAGAGGAGGAGGTAAAGATGACCGCCGGGCCTTCAGCGTCTCCCCTCCCCCCCATACACCCACCCACCCACCCCCACTCTCGATTTCAGTTCTTCAGGGTGCTCAACGGTTACAAGATCGACCACAAGCTGCTGCTGACGGGGACCCCCTTGCAGAACAACCTGGAGGAGCTCTTCCACCTGCTGAACTTCCTCACCCCGGAGAGGTTCAAGTACGCCGCGCTTCCTTCCCCCGGGGCTTTCAAAGGCGGTCGTGGACGATGGGCCCGGGAGTGTTCGCTCTTGGCGCTCTTTTCGGCGGGCCACTTGGCTCCTCCGCTGATTTCCCCCGTTTTTTAAAAAAATCTACCTTGAGGATTTATTTATTTAGTCCAGGGGTCTTCCAACGTGGCCCTTTGATGACTTGTGGACTTCAACTCCCAGAATTCCTCAGCCACCCTGGCTGGCTGAGGAATTCTGGGAGTTGAAGTCCGCAAGTCTTAAAAAGGCCAAGTTGGAAGACCCCTGCTTCTGGACTTCAGCTCCCAGAATTCCTCAGCCAGGCACGCTGGTTGAGGAATTCTGGGAGTTGAAGTCCGCAAGTCATCAAAGGGTCATAGTTCCTTCACACTGGCTGAGGAATTCTGGGAGTTGAAGTCCACAAGTCATCAAAGGGTCATAGTTCCTTCACACTGGCTGAGGAATTCTGGGAGTTGAAGTCCACAAGTCATCAAAGGGTCATAGTTCCTTCACACTGGCTGAGGAATTCTGGGAGTTGAAGTCCGCAAGTCTTAAAAAGGCCAAGTTTGAAGACCCCTGCTTCTGGACTTCAGCTCCCAGAATTCCTCAGCCAGGCACGCTGGTTGAGGAATTCTGGGAGTTGAAGTCCGCAAGTCAGCAAAGGGTCATAGTTCCTTCACACTGGCTGAGGAATTCTGGGAGTTGAAGTCCACAAATCATCAAAGGGTCATAGTTCCTTCACACTGGCTGAGGAATTCTGGGAGTCCACAAGTCATCAAAGGATCATAGTTCCCTCACGCTGGCTGAGGAATTCTGGGAGTTGGAAGTCCACAAGTCATCAAAGGGCCACGTTGGAAGACCCCTGCAGTAGTCCATCAATTTGGAAACAGTGAAGTTTCCACCTAACCCCGTGGTCTTCCAACTTGGCAACTTTTAAGACTTGTGGACTTCAGCCACCGGTTCCGTGGAGCCCCAGCGGTTGGGGGCTTCTATCCCAGAGGATGCAGGGGCGTTCTTGCCGAGAAAACCA
>NC_138210.1:74213775-74226275 GCF_964194415.1 Vipera berus | reverse complement strand
AGGAGGAGGACAATGAAAACTCTGGGGTCCTTGGTGCTCTCTGAGCTTGGCGGTTTCCTTGCAGACGTTTCATGACCCAACTAGGGAACCTCATCAGTGCTAGAAGGGAGGAGAGGGAGGAAGGAAGGAAGGAAGGAAGGAAGGAAGGAAGGAAGGAAGGAAGGAAGGAAGGAAGGAAGGAAGGATGGACTGTGGGGTCCTTGGTGCTCTCCGAGCTGGGTGGTTTTTCTTGCAGACGTTTCATGACCCAACTAGGGAACATCATCAGTGCTGGAAGGAAAGGGAAGGAAAGGGAAAGAAGGAAGGAAGGAAGGAAGGAAGGAAGGAAGGAAGGAAGGAAGGAAGGACTGTGGGGTCCCTGGTGCTCTGTGAGCTGGGTGGTTTCCTTGCAGACGTTTCATGACTCAACTAGGCAACCTCATCAGCACTAGAAGGGAGCGGGCTTTGCTCTCCGTGTGGGCACCAGTGGCTCAGTCTGTCAAGTCTTCTCGGTGGTTCTCTGATCAGGCTGCTGTTCCCTCTTGGATTGTTTGTCTGAATTGGTGCTTCCTGGCTGAAGGTACTGCTTACTGCTTGAACGTTGCTCTGGTACCAGTCGTGGGGCTAATCTCTGCTTAGCTGGCTCTTGACTGCTGGCAGAGTCCTCCTGAGAGACGGTTGGGGTAGTTCCCAATCAAGGAACAACACCTCCCCGCCACACACACACACCCTTCCAAGAAGGCTCCCACCAACACTGGGACATAAACAAGAGAGCAAAACCAGCTTCCTTCCAGCACTGATGAGGTTCCCTAGTTCGGTGACGAAACGTTTGCAAACCGCCAAGCTCAGAGAGCACGAGGACCCCAGAGTTGTCGACCACCACCACCACCTCCTCCCTCTTCCTCCTTTTCTCCTTCTCCTCCTCCTCCTCCTCCTCTTCTTTTCCTCCTCCCCCTGTCCTCCTCCTCCTTCCCCTCCCTTCTAGCCCTGATAATGTTCCCTAGTTGGACCATGAAATGTCTGCAAGGAAACCACCAAGCTCAGAGAACACCAAGGATCCATTAGTTCTCCTCCCTCCTCCTCCTCCTCCTCCTCCTCCTCCTCTTCTTCTCCTTTTCCTCCTCCCCCTGTCCTCCTCCTCCTCCTCCTCGCACACTCCCTTCTAGCACTGATGATGTTGCCTAGTTGGGCCATGAAATGTCTGCAAGGAAACCACCAAGCTCAGAGAGCACCAAGGACCCCACAGTCCCCCTCCTTCCCTCCTCAGCCTCCTCCTCCTCCTCTCCTCCTCCTCCTCCTCCTCCTCCTCCTCCTCCTCCTCCTCCCTGCAATCCCTTCCAGCACCGAGGAGGTTCCCTAGTTGGGTGACGAAACGTCTGCAAACCGCCAAAGCTCAGAGAGCACCGAGGACTCCTCGCTTAATCTGTGGGGGGTGGGGGGCGTCATGACAGATCCTTTCCCTCCTTCTCCGAAAACGCAAACCAAGAGCCCGTGGTCCGTTCTCCCCCCCCCCGCCACGGCGTTTGACCGCTGTCTTCTGGTCCTGGCAGGAGTCTCCCAAGCTGCCCAGCGGCGCCTACGAGGGGGGGTCCCTCATCAAGGCCTCGGGCAAACTGATGCTCCTGCAGAAGATGCTGAGGAAGCTGAAGGAGCAGGGGCACCGCGTGCTCATCTTCTCCCAGGTAAAAAGGGGCTCGGGGATGGGGGGGTGGCGGAATCGGTGGTCTTTTGGGGGTGGGTGGGGGTGACAGCCCTTGGCAGAAAAAATCACCCCACCCTCGCTGACCCGGTAGAAGGCCGAGGCCTTAGAAAGAAGGGCAGAGGAGAGCAGCGAAAATGATCAAGGGTCTGGAGGCCAAATTGTCTGGGGAACGGCTAAGCTTGGGGTCTCTAAACTTGGCAAATTAATAATAATAATAAGAAGAAGAAGAATTAGTAGTAGTAGTAGTTAGTAGTAGTAGTTGGAAGGGACCTTGGAGGTCATCTAGTCCAACCCCCTGCTCAGGCAGGAAACCCTATACCATTTCAGACAAATGGCTGTCCAGTCTCTTCTTAAAAACTTCCAGTGTTGGAGCATTCACAACTTCTGGAGGCGGGGAGTTCCACGGGTTAATTGTTCTCACTGTCAGGAAGTTTCTCCTTAGTTCTAGGTTGCTTCTCTCCTTGGTTAGTTTCCATCCGTTGCTTCTTGTCCTGCCTTCTTCAGGGGCTTTGGAGAACAGCTTGGCTCCCTCTTCTTTGGGGCCGCCCCTGAGATACTGGAACTCTGTGATCGTGTCCCCCCTCGTCCTTCTCTTCCTTAGATCAGACATCCCCAATTCCAGCAACTGTCCTTTATATGTTTTAGCCTCTTGAAGACTTGTGAGAGGAGGAGGAGGAGGAGGAGGAAGAGGAGAATTGAGGGGTCCTTTGTGCTCTCTGAGCTGGGTGATTTTCTTGCAGATGTTTTATGACCCAACTAGGGAACATCATCAGTGCTAGAAGGGAAGGGAAGGGAAGGGAAGGGAGGGGAGGGGAGGAAGGAAGGAAGGAAGGAAGGAAGGAAGGACTGACTGTGGGGTCCTTGGTGCTCTCTGAGCTGGGCAGTTTCCTTGGAGATGTTTCATGACCCAACGTCATCAGTGCTAGGAGAGAGAGGTATTTGCTTTCTCTTTATATACCAGTGGCTTGTTCTGTCCGTGTCGATGTTAGTGGTGGGAGTTCCTCAGGGCTCCGCCAAGACCCCTCCTAACAATACTGACAAGGCACTATTACAAACAGAGAGCAAACCCCACTCCCTGCTTGCACGGATGGCGTTCCCTAGTTGGGTCACGAAACGTTTGCAAGAAGACCACCCAGCTCAGAGAGCACCAAGGACCCCACAGTCCTCCTCCTCTCCTCCTCCTCTGCCTCCTCTTCCTTCTCCTTCCTCTTCTCCTCCTCCTCCTCCTCCTGCTTCTCCTCCAACCCTACTTCCTCCTAGCACGGATGGCGTTCCCTAGTTGGGTCACGAAACGTTTGCAAGAAGACCACCCAGCTCAGAGAGCACCAAGGACCCCACAGTCCTCCTCCTCTCCTCCTCCTCTGCCTCCTCTTCCTTCTCCTTCCTCTTCTCCTCCTCCTCCTCCTGCTTCTCCTCCAACCCTACTTCCTCCTAGCACTGATGACGTTCCCTAGTTGGGTCACGAAACGTTGGCAAGAAGACCACCCAGCTCAGAGAGCACCAAACACCCCACAGTCCTCCTCCTCCTCTCCTCCTCTGCCTCCTCTTCCTTCTCCTTCCTCTTCTCCTCCTCCTCCTCCTCCTGCTTCTCCTCCAACCCTACTTCCTCCTAGCACGGATGGCGTTCCCTAGTTGGGTCACGAAACGTTTGCAAGAAGACCACCCAGCTCAGAGAGCACCAAACACCCCACAGTCCTCCTCCTCCTCTCCTCCTCTGCCTCCTCTTCCTTCTCCTTCCTCTTCTCCTCCTCCTCCTGCTTCTCCTCCAACCCTACTTCCTCCTAGCACTGATGACGTTACCTAGTTGGGTCACGAAACCTCTGCAAGGAAACCGCCCCCTTTATTTTTTTTTACACCATCTGCTGAGTATTTTCCAGGTAGACTCATTAATCCGACCGGTTGACAGTTTCGCCTTTTCGCTTTTTAAAGGGCGGCTTCGGTCGAGGCGATGAGCTTGTCCGGGAGGGAGGTTGTCAGGAAGAGTGCGCTGGCCCTGTCAGGTTCATTATCTCCGGGAAACGAGACTTTGTAACTTTCAAAGGCTATCGGCTCTACTAATGGAGCTCTCCTTCGGAGTCGCCTTATTAGGAGAACAGCCGGGACCGTAAATAAAAGGAGGGCTGTTCAGGTTCTTTCTCCCGCTCCAAGTCCGTTGGGAGCTGCAGAAAAATCTCGGCGTTGGGCAATTTGTCAGAAAATAACCCTTTGGGTCTAGCCAGGGTGACTCTGAATTGCTCTCGAGCACATTCGTGCTCCTTTCCGATTAATCTAGGATTTATTTTATTTATTTTTTTCTCCGCCCGGCCCATCGGCTCTCTCGCGCTGGTTAAGTGGGTGCTGATTCCGGCTTCTTTGCACGGTTAAAGGATGATAGGAGATGGGTTATTGGTTATAATGCCTTGGTAAGACACACACACACACACCCCACTTGGAAGACTGGATTCAGTTTTTGGTTGCCAAGATATTAAAAAAAAGATGTTGAGACTTTAGAAAGAGTGCAGAGAAGAGCAACTAAGATGATGATGATGATGATGATGATGATGATGATGATGATATAAAAGTCTGGATAGTGGACGAGGCAGCGCCTGGAGACAACAGAATAGACGAGAAAGAACTGGAGAAGATAACAAAATACAAAGACCTACAAATAGAAATAGAAAGACTGTGGCAAAGGCAAGCAAGGGTGGTACCAATAGTCATAGGGGCCTTGGGTGCCATCCCAAAACAACTGGAGCACCACTTGAACACCATCATCGGCATTGACAAATTCGCCATCAGTCAATTGCAAAAGGCGGCCTTACTAGGAACGGCTTCCATCCTGCGACGATATCTGTAATACCCTCAAACATCCCCATCTGCCTATCCCAGGTCCTTGGTAAGGACTCGATAGGTAGACAAAAATGCCAAATCCAATCTGAACATCTGGATGACTGCGATGATCATTAATAATAATAACGATGATGATGATGATGATGATGATGGAAGGGATCTCGGAGGCCATCGAAACTGCGCGATTATGGATGAAACGCGTAACAGTGAGATACCCATTGTCATCGGGGCACTGGGGCACTGGGGCACTGGGAACCACCTCAAGAAGTTGCAGCTTCCTGCAATAACTCCAGCAAAGCTACAAAAAACTGGGCTACTCGGAACATCTTACATTTTAAGGAGGTACCTGGTTGATCCCTAGGATGCTGGCAGCAACCCGTGTCAGCCACTAGTGCCAGTCAATTTGAGTGTTCAGTTGACTGAGTTTCATCTTTTATGAATAAAAGTTCTATAATAATGATAATGATAATAATAATAATAATAATAATAAAAAATAATAATAATAATAAATAATAATAATAATAAATAATAATAATAATAATAATAATAATAATAATAATAATAATAATAATAATAATAATAATAATAATAATAATAATAATAATAATAATAATACTGCACTACTCGGAACATCTTACATTTTAAGGAGACACCTGGTTGATCCCTAGGATGCTGGCAGCAACTCGTGTCAACCATTGGTGCCAGTCAGTTTGAGTGTTCAGTTGACTGGGTTTCATGTTTTATGAATAAAAGTTTTATATTATTATTATTATTATTATTATTATTATTATTATTATTATTATTAATAATAATAATAATAATAATAATAATAATAATAATAATAATAATAATAATAATAATAATAATAATAATAAAAGTTGAAAGGGACCTTAGAGGTCATCTAGTCCAACCCCCTGGTCAGGCAGGAAACCTATACTATTTCAGATAGCCTGGAGACAGAAACATGAAGAACAGCTGCAGGAGGTGGGTATGTCTAACATAACAAAAGAGAAGGATTAGGGGTGACATGATAGCAATCTTCCAATATTTGAGGGGCTGCCCCCCCCAAAAGAGGAGGGGGTCCACCTATTGTCCAAAGCACCAGAAGGCAAGAAAAGAAACAGTGAATGGAAACTAGTCAAGGAGAGAAGCAACCTGGAACTAAGGAGAAACTTCCTAACAGGGAGGACCATTAACCGGTGGAACAGAAGTTGCCTCCAGAAGTTGTGGGTGCTCCAACACTGGAGGTTTTTAAGAAGAGATAGGACAAGCATTTCTTTGAAATGTATATAGGGTCTCCTGCTCAAGCAGGGGGGGTTGGACTAGATGACCTCCATGGTCCAACGCTGTTATTCTGCTAGTGGAACCACTTGCCTCCAGAAGTTGTGGGCGCTCCGTCGCTGGAGGTTTTTAAGGAGAAATTGGACAACCATTGGTTTGAAATGGCAGAGGGTCACCTGCTTGAGCAGGGGGTTGGACTAGAAGACCTCTGAGTTCCCTCCCAATGCTGTTATTCTATTGTTGCACATTTTCTCGAAAACTGGCCGCCTCTCTTATGGAGTCACGGCTAGAGAATTTAAAAAAAAGCTTTTTGAAAGACGAGACCCGGGTAGCCATCATCTTAACGAGCACGATTGGGACCAGGATGTCTTGTTACTAAGCGAGACAGCTGTTAAGCGAGTCGCCCAATTTTACGGTCTTTTTTTGCCATCGTTGTTAAGTGAATCGTGTGGTTGTTAAGCGAATCCCGTGGCTGTTGACGCCAGCCCAGCTTCCCACACCGAGTTTGCTCGCTGTCAGAAGCTGGTTGGGAAATGGGTCACAAATGGGGATCGCGTGACCCAGGTTGCCACGCATGTCAGTAAATTAAAAGTCAGTTGCCAAACCTCTGAATTTTGATCACATGACCACAGGAGGGGGGGAAGCTGCCCGCATCGGTTGCAAGTGTGAAAAATGGTCGTAAGTCGCATTATTTTATGGCTCTGATGTAAGTTTGAACCGTCGGCAAACGAGCTTTTTTTTTGTAAACTGAGGCCTAACTGTACTTTCATTTTTCTCGAGACGCAAAGGGGGGGGTCACGTTCTCACGACCGGGTGGGGGGCGTTCAACATGCCTTCTGACTGAGTCTTGCTGACCGTGTGTGTGTGTGTGTGTGTGTGTGTGTGTGTGTGTGTGTGTGTCTTTTCCAGATGACCAAAATGCTGGACCTGCTCGAGGATTTCCTGGACTACGAGGGCTACAAGTACGAACGGATAGACGGCGGCATTACCGGCGCCTTACGGCAAGAAGCCATCGACCGGTTTAACGGTGAGTACGGAGGCCGCTCGAGGTGGACATATGGAGTCAGGACGATGGGTTTTCTCTCTTTTTTTAGACCTGGTTTGCTGCATCATGCAAGCAGTGGCCAGCCAGAATTTTCCGACAGCGTTCCAAATATTGTCCCAGGAGGCACCTGGACTTCCTTGGTAGGCATCGTCATACGCCACCCGGTATCAAGGATGCAGCTGTAGAGGTGGTCAACAATAGTATGAAGTATCTGGGTGGGGGGGCGCAGATAACTCACAATTTGACTTGGTCTCTCCACACGTCACCCTTAGTGAAGCGTGCAAACCGGCGCCTGCATTTCTTGCGTCGGATGAGGGGAGCACGTCTTTCTCCTCCCATCCTGGCCACTTTTTAACCGAGCCACGGTTGAAAGCATTTTAACAAACCGCATCACTGTCTGGTTTGCCAGCGGCAGGGCCTCGGATAGAAAGTCCACCCGGAGAGTTGCAGATGACACCAAGCTGGCAGGAATAGCCAACCCTCCAGGAGATAGGCTCAAGATACAGGAGGATCTGGACAGACTTGAACCCAGGGCCCTATCTAACAAAATGAAATTCAGTGGTGAAAAAAAGTAAGGTTCTCCATTTAGGCAAGAGAAACCAAATGGACAGGGATGGGATAGGTGGTATCTGGCTAAGTAGTAGCAACTGTGAGAGGGATCTTGGAGTCCTAATGGACGATCACTTAAATAGGAGCCAGCCGTGTGCTGCAGCTGCCAAAAAAGCCAACACAGTGCTAAGCTGCATTAACAGAGGGATAGAATGAAGATCAGGTGAAGTATTAATACCACTTTACAACGCCTTGGTAAGGCCACACTTGGAACACTGCATCCTTTGGTCACCATGATGTAAAAAAGATGTTGAGACTCTGGAAAGAGTGCAGAGAAGAGCAACAAAGAGGATCAGGGGACTGGAGGATAAAACATACAAGGAACGGTTGCTGGAATTGGGGATGTCTAGTTTAACGACGAGAAGGACGAGGGGGGACATGAGAGCAGTCTTCCAACATCTCAGGGGCTGCCCCAAAGAAGAGGGAGTCAAGCTATTCTCCAAGGCACCTGAAGGTAGGACAAGAAGCAATGGATGGAAACTAATCAAGGAGAGAAGCAACCTAGAACTAAGGAGAAACTTCCTGACAGCGAGAACAATTAATCAGCGGAACCACCTGCCTCCAGAAGCGGTGAATGCTCCAACACTGGAAGTTTTTAAGAAGAGACTGGACAGCCCTTTGTCTGAAATGGTCTAGGGTTTCCTGCCTGAGCAGGGGGTTGGACTAGATGACAACCAAGGTCCCTTCCAACTTTATATTATTATTATTATTATTATTATTATTATTATTATTATTATTATTATTATTATTATTATTATTATTATTATTAATTATTATTATTATTATTATTATTATTATTATTATTATTATTATTATTGTGGTAAGGAGAGCCGAGAATATCATAGGAAGCTCACTTCCTGGTATTCAGGACGCTGTTTATAAGCATTGCTATGTGCTTAGAGCTCAAACCGTTGTTAGAGACCCACACACAAACACCCACTTTACGGTCTGTTCCTGTTGCTCCCCTCCGGGAGGAGGTTTCAAAGTATTTATAGCGGGACTACCCAATTCTGTAATAGCTTTGCTGCCTACGCCATCTGTCTGGTAAACTCGCAAGATTCCTTTTTCTCACCATGCACATGTATGCATAAGCCAAACTAGACTGTGTTGTTTCTCTGTGTCCTATAATATAGGTGGGTATATGCGTAATTCTGCATTCACTTATTTTTCTCATATTTATGTAGTGTCTATTGGAGGTGGTGACTCCTTTGAGAGCTGAATGCAACGAGGTTTCATTTTGACGTATGCCAATTAGTGTACATTCAAAGTGACAAAGTCATTCTTCTATTCTGTTTCTTTGAAGACGTTTCACTTCTCATCCCAGAAGCTTCTTTGGCTCTGACCGGAGGGTGGGAAAATGGAAGGATTTATACTCCTTGCAGACAGCTGGTCATTTGCCTTCTTTTAGAGAGACCTTGAGGCCACTTGGAGGTTTACCTGTGTCCTCAGTTGTCCCAAAGGCGCTTTTTCCAGGAGGCAACTGGACTTTCTTTGTTTTCCTTTGAAGAGGTTTCGGTTCTCATCCCAGAAGCTTCCTCAGGTTCTGAGTGAATGGTGGGGAGTGGAAGGATTTATATTCCTTGCAGACAGCTGGTCATTTGCATTTTTTTAGAGAGCTCTTGAGGCCACTTGGAGGTTTACCTGTGTCCTCAGGGTTACCTGAGCGGTGCAAATGGGTGTGGAGCCTTCTTGGCTGCCGGATGTTTTTCTGCCCTGGGTCCCTTCCTTGTTGGGGATGAGTCCGTGTAGTCTGCAACTCAAGCCGAAGCCCAGATGGTTCCTGTAGTTTGCCGTGTTTTCTGGAAATCCGTTCACACTCCGGCACCCTTCGAAGGGTGTCCATCCCAAAGCGCAGAGCTAAACGTCCGTGGAGATTCTCAGTCGTACAGCTCATGGACGCGCGTCTTTATTCCGAATATCGACCATTTCACCTTTTTTTAATTTTTCCTCCTCTCCGTAACTCACCCAACCGTTCCTTTTTTTCCCCAGCTCCCGGAGCCCAGCAGTTCTGCTTCCTGCTCTCGACGCGAGCGGGCGGCCTGGGCATCAATTTGGCCACAGCCGACACCGTGATCATCTTCGATTCCGACTGGAATCCCCACAACGATATCCAGGCAAGTCTCCCTCTCTGTTACGAAGAGCCCGCAGGCCTGAGGGAGATCCTTGGCCGATCAGCTCAGAGCTTTTTCCCTCAGGATCCTTCACTCTCTTGTCCCAACCCGCCTCACAAAGTGGGGGGGGGGGAAGAGGAGATGGAAGGAAGCGTAGAGGTGTTCGCCATCTTGAGTTCTTTACAAACAACGAGAAAGGCAAGTATAAAACAAATCAAAGACAGGCGTAAATGAATTAATTTGAGTCGCCTTCCTCTCTCGTCTCCCCACCCCCTGCCCCACTTTTAGGCCTTCAGCAGGGCTCACCGTATCGGCCAGGCGAACAAAGTCATGATCTACCGCTTTGTCACCCGGGCCTCGGTGGAGGAACGGATCACCCAGGTGGCCAAGCGCAAGATGATGCTGACTCACCTGGTCGTCCGTCCCGGGCTGGGCTCCAAGTCGGGGAGCATGTCCAAACAGGAGCTGGACGACATCCTCAAATTTGGCACGGAGGAGCTCTTCAAGGACGAAAACGAGGGTGAGAGGACCACGAGGGGGTTATTGTGTAACGGGGAGAGCCCCTCGGGAGATGTAATGGCAGTAGTCCAACCTCCTTGGCCTGATGGAAACCTTGAGAGAGTAAACGGTCTGGAAGAGCCTTGAAGACCGACAGTCCTCGACTCACGATCGTTCGGAACTACAACGGCGTTAAAAAAAGGGGGCTCGTGACCGTTTTTTTTTTTTGCCCTGGCGGCATTCCCCACGGTCAAAATTTGAATGCTTGGCAACTGGCAGGTACTTATGACGGTTGCAGTGTCCTGGGGGGTGGGGTGGTGTCACCTGATTCCCTTTTGCAACCTTCTGACAAGCAAAGTCAACGGGAGAAGCTGGTTTCAGTCAACAGTTGTGTTATTCCAGGGGCCTTCAAATTTGGCCCTTTGATGACTTGTGGACTTCAACTCCCAGAATTCCTCAGCCAGGGACTTCCTGGCTGAGGAATTCTAGGAATTGAAGTCCACAAGTCATCAAAGGGTCACAGTTCCCTCACGCTGGCTGAGGAATTCTGGGAGTTGAAGTCCACAAGTCACAAAAGGGTCACAGTTCCCTCACGCTGGCTGAGGAATTCTGGTAGTTGAAGTCCACGAGTCATGAAGGGAACCATAGTTCCCTCACACTGGCTGAGGAATTCTGGGAGTTGAAGTCCACGAGTCATCAAAGGGTCATAGTTCCCTCATGCTGGCTGAGGAATTCTGGGAGTTGAAGTCCACAAGTCATCAAAGGGTCACAGTTCCCTCACGCTGGCTGAGGAATTCTGGGAGTTGAAGTCCACAAGTCATCAAAGGGTCACAGTTCCCTCACGCTGGCTGAGGAATTCTGGGAGTTGAAGTCCACAAGTCATCAAAGGGTCACAGCTCCCTCACGCTGGCTGAGGAATTCTGGGAGTTGAAGTCCACAAGTCATCAAAGGGTCACAGTTCCCTCACGCTGGCTGAGGAATTCTGGGAGTTGAAGTCCACAAGTCATCAAAGGGTCACAGTTCCCTCACGCTGGCTGAGGAATTCTGGGAGTTGAAGTCCACAAGTCATCAAAGGGTCACAGTTCCCTCACGCTGGCTGAGGAATTCTGGGAGTTGAAGTCCACAAGTCATCAAAGGGTCACAGTTCCCTCACGCTGGCTGAGGAATTCTGGGAGTTGAAGTCCACAAGTCATCAAAGGGTCACAGTTCCCTCACGCTGGCTGAGGAATTCTGGGAGTTGAAGTCCACAAGTCATCAAAGGGTCACAGTTCCCTCACGCTGGCTGAGGAATTCTGGGAGTTGAAGTCCACAAGTCATCAAAGGGCCAAGTTTGAAGGCCCCTGTGTTACTTGCTTCTCAGCTGCACTGATTCAGTTGACAACTGTGGCAAGAAAGGTCAGAAAATGGGGCAAAGTTTAAAAACCGCCTCACTTAACAACGGAAACCTGGGGCTCAGTTGTGGTGGTAAGTTGAGGGCAACCTGTACTGCTCTATTTATTTATTTTGTTCGCCGCTTACTTTGTGCGGTTTTTATTGTTGTGCTGTTCCTCCGCATCTGCTTGTGTAAGTCATACAAAGACTTACAGTTTAGGGCAGTTTAAAAATATTTTTAATAAATAAAGAACAAGAATGACGGTTGTTCAGGATTCTGCCAAATGGGAGTCGGACCTCCGCTATACAGCAGTGGAGCTAATGCAGTTGTTCCTCAACTTAACAACCACAGTTGAACATTTATGTTGCTAAGCGAGACATTTGTGAAGTGAGTTTCGCCCCATTTGAAGACCTTTTCTTGCCGCTGTTGCTAAGCGGACCACTGCAGTTGTTAAATTAGCGACACGGTCGTTAAACGAATCCGGCTTCCCCATTGACTTTGCTTGTCAGAAGGTCGCAAAAGGGGATCACGTGGCGCCGGGACCCTGCAACCGGTCATAAATACGAGTCAGTTGCCAAAAGGTCTGAATTTTGATCACGTTTACTACGGGGAAGCTGTGACAGTTGTAAGTGTGAAAAAAAGGCAACACAATGTTCAATAGAATGTGAAGGATGTGTGTACATAATGTATGTTCTTGTTTCTGGTTTTTACTTGTGTGTAGTGTGCACTGTGGACAGGACTTAATTTCGTTGTGAGTTCCACAATGACAATAAAGATACTCTATTCTGTTCTATTCTATTCTATTTTATTCTATTCTTATTTCTATTCTATTCTATCAATTCTTATTTCTGTTCTATTCTTTATTCTATTCTGTTCTTATTTCTATTCTTATTTCTATTCTGTTCTATTCTAATTTTACTCTATTCTTATTTCTATTCTATTCTATTCTTATTTCTATTCTTATTTCTGTTCTGTTCTATTCCTTATTCCTTTTCTATTCTATTCTATTAATTTTTATTCTATTAATTTCTATTTTATTCTAATTCTATTCTGTATTTTATTCTATTCTGTATT